>NC_090732.1:2702796-2710296 GCF_036898095.1 Palaemon carinicauda | reverse complement strand
GCTAATTTATTCTATATCTGACAAAGTACATTTAGTGAATTATACGTAAAAGGATTAATTTATTGTTTATCTGCTGAAGTACATAATAGAGAGTTGTTGTAAAAGTGCCAATTTATTCTACGCCTGAGAAAGTAAATTTAGTAAATAATTTGTTGAAGTACTAAATTATTTGATTCTCTGCAGTTTGATATATTATCTAATAAAGGGCTAAATTCTGTGTAAACCCTGGAAAGAAGGCGATGTAATAAGATAATCAAATTAATGCTTATAAAAGACTGCTATAATTCACCTCCCTTTGAAGAACGGACGTGTCTCTAAAGTAGCGTGAGGGCTCTCAAAGATATCTTCAGGAGTTCTAACATAAGATTCATCTATTCCCTCCCTTTGAAGGGCTTTCATTACTGTTGAACTTTTGACAGAATCAAAAACTTTCTCATATTTTATAAATGCCATACATAGTGGGTTGTCAAACTATGTGAAATGATCCAAGAATTCTAAATTGAAAGAGAAGACTTGAGACTTCTTGTGTTATTGAATCAGCATGTGTGTCAACATTTGGCCTCGTTTTACAAATTCATGTTGACATACAATGTGTATTTTTTTTACAACAGTTTACTTTCTTTGGTTAAAAACACGGTAAATTCACCCAGCTTTTTGTATCTAGTATTTTGTCTTGTCTGATGAATGTTTGGAGAAATCTCAAATTACGTTTTAAGTATTTTCTTATGATTCATTACTTAATTTTGAAATCGACGTTGCTTTTGATTTTATAAATTATTGATATTTTAAGAATGAAAATTGTAAATAGTTAACTTACATTGACTAATACAATATTTTACTTAGAAATACATTATACTGTATTCCTTATATTCAGAGGGACATATCTTCCAACACTGTCTCCTTGATATTTTTTCATGATCATTACCTTCAACAACTTTGTTGAGGCGAAGGTTATGTTTTGATTGGTATGTATTTATTTGTTTGTATGTCTGCGTGTTTGTAATTCGCATAACTCAAAAACTATTTGACCGAATCTCATGAAATTTGGTGGGATGATCGGCTATGGTACAAGGACAATTTGATTACAATGTGGGAGTGATGAGTTCAAAGGTCAAGGTCAAGGTAACGAAAAGGTCAAAAACATCTTTTTGTTATATCGTGGTAAATCTATCGGATTTTCATGAAATTAGTGCCAAAATGTGCATAATTTAATCGCTTATCATGTTATATGGCGGTAGCGAAGGTATGCGCTCTACCTAGTGCCCCTTCTATACCAAAGTTTTTTTAATGAGACGCATTTGCACCGACTCGCTGCGGTGCCCTTTTAGTTCGGAAAAGTTTCCTGATCGCTGATTGGTTAGAATTATCTTGTTCAACCAATCAGCGATCAGGAAACTTTTCCGAGCTAAAAGGGCACCCCTACGAGTCGGTGCAAATCTGCCTCACTAAAAAGAATCGACTATAGTTTTCTGTACAATCATGCTTTGTCATAATATTGCATAAGGATAAATATTGTCTTGTGACTTTAACAAGGTAGAATCTAATATATTTATGTGGGATCATCTATAGCGTTGAAATTAATATCAATGTTATTGACCACCTATGTATATCAACCTTCAGTTTATTCTGGCTTATGTAGTTGTAACGTGTTTGCCTAGTATTCGCATGGAAGTAGATCGATCCCAGCCCGGGAGCGCGAGTTTTAGCTGTTTACTGGGGAGGCCACTGCTGTGATGGGACACCATAGGGGGTAGGTTGGGCAATTGACCGCATATATATGATATCATACTGTTCATTCTAACTAGTACAGTGATAACGTTTTCGCCTAGCATTCGCATGGCAGTAGATCGATCCCAGCCCGGGAGCATGAGTTTAAGCTGTCTCCTGGGGAGGCTACTGCTGTGATTGGGCACCACGGGGTGGTGGTTGGGCAATTGACTGCATATATGATATCATACTGTTCATTCTAACTAGTACAGTGATAACGTGTTTGCCTAGTATTTGCATGACAGTAGATCGATCCCAGCCCAGGAGCATGAGTTTTAGCTGTTTACTAGGGAGGCCACTGCTGTTTTTGAGCACCACAGTGAGGGTTTATGCTTGCCAGGCTGACGTTCTGGTGAGCATCTATTCTGATGGAACTGAAACTGAAACCAGACACCTTTACCATACCTTTATTTAATCTCGGTTCATAAAACCACATCCGTCCAATAGATAATCAGTTTCCAATCATGAAAAAAACAAAATTCATCACTTTCCAGATATTGAAATTTCGGCTTTTTATTTTGTCCTGGGAATGTATCAAAGCATAAACCTGCTAATTATTAATTTAAATTACTATTTAGGATTAAAATGCATTGTATAAATAATTATATTTATTTATGTTAATCATACTTAAGAATTAAAATATTTTAATAGAAATTTGTTTCATTCAGGGTTTTCACTAACCTTCTGTCGTAGAAAGAAGAAATCAAAGAACTTGAAGTACAATTACTTTGGTTAGAGTTCTCTTGCTTGAGGGTACATTCGGGCACACTGTTCTATTTTCGTTCTCTTCCTCTTGTTTTTTAATCTCTTTTATAGTTTATATATGAAATATCTATTCTAATG
Organism: Palaemon carinicauda; assembly: GCF_036898095.1. NCBI lineage: Eukaryota > Metazoa > Arthropoda > Malacostraca > Decapoda > Palaemonidae > Palaemon > Palaemon carinicauda. Next base: position 2,707,686 of record NC_090732.1, on the reverse strand, counting down.
TTGTTGCTGTTCTTGAAATATTTTATTTGAATTGTTAATTACTTCTCTTATTTCCTTGTTTCCTTTCCTTACTAGGCTATTTTCCCTGTTGGAGCCCCTGAGCTTATAGCATCCTGCTTTTCTAGCTAGGGTTGTAGCTTAGCAAGTAATGATAATAATAATAACTTTATTTAAAACTGGGGATGTAGCTTAGCAAGTTAATAATAATAATAATAATAATAATAATAATAATAATAATAATAATAATAATAATAATAATAATAATAATAATAATAAAGTATTTGGGATAAACTGATATAACCAAAGAATTTATTGACAATTGTAAGTTTCTTTTTATATATCATTAATCTATTAAACTTTGTTACTGATCTTTGAAATATTTGCATTTTTTATTCATGATTTCCCATTTCATTATTTCCTTTCCTCACTGGGCTGCTTTCCCTGTTGGAGCCCTTAGGCTTGTAGCATTCTGCTTTTCCAACCAGGGTTATAACTTGGCTGATAATGAAAAGTATAGTCTCTGTTATAAACCGTAACAACATTGGTAATATGAAGAGAGATTACTAGAGTGCCTTATGTGGATGAGATCATGGTGAGGGATAGATGGGGATGGTTTAGACATGCTCTTCGCACTCCCCAAAAGAGATTAGTTCACTAAGCTTTGAACAGCGCTTCACGAGGCGCTAGAAGAGTTAGAAGACCCAGGCCTACATGGCTCAGGACTATGAAGCGTGAATTAGGAGGTAATGAATGGGGAAGTATTGATTTAAAATCTCAAGATAGAGACGACTGGCGAAATCTAACCGAGGCTCTTTGTGTTAATAGGCGTAGATGATGATGATGACGATAATCTGATAAAATTATGGAAGACAGTATGGTCTCTGTAAAATAAATGATTTCAGTTGAAAACTACTAGAATACAAGAACATGTGATACACTCTCTATAGCTTAGATTTAGACATTACCGAGAAGATACACTCTCCAGAATTTAGATTTAGACATTATCGTAAATATACACTCACTTGAGTTCAGATCTAGACATTACCGTGAAGATACGCTCACTAAGAGATTAGATCTAGACATTACCGGGAAGATACGCTAAATAGAGTTTAGATTAAGACATTACCATGAAGATACTCTCACTAGAGTTTCGATATAGACATTACCGTGAAGATACACTCTCTAGACTTTAGATTTAGACATTACCGGGAATATATGCTCACTAGAGTTCAGCTCTAGACATTACCGTGAAGATACACTCACTTCAGATTAGATTTAGATATACTGTGAAGATACACTCACTAGAGTTCAGATTTAGACATTATTGTGAAGATACACTCTCTAGAGTTTAGATTAAGACTTTTCTGTGAAGATACACTCACTAGAGTTTAGATTAAGACATTACCGTGAAGATACACTCACTAGAGTTTAGATTAAGACATTACCGTGAAGATACTCTCACTAAGAGTTTAGATTAAGACATTACCGTGAAGATACACCTACCAGAGTTCAGATCTAGACATTATCATGAAGATACACTAACTAGAGTTTAGATTAAGTCATTACCATGAAGATACACTTACTAGAGTTTAGATTTAGACATTATTGTAAAGATACACTCACTAGAGTTTAGATTAAGTCATTACCATGAAGATACACTCACTAGAGTTTAGATTTAGACATTACTGTGAAGATACTCTCACTAGAGTTTAGATTCAGACATTACTGTGAAGATACTTTCACTAGAATTTAGATTCAGACATTACCGTGACGATACGCTCACTAGAGTTTAGATTAAGACATTACCGTGAAGATACACTCACTAGAGTTGAGATTAAGACATTACTGTGAATATACACTCATTAGAGTTTAGATTAAGACATTACTGTGAAGATACTCTCACTAGAATTTAGATTTAGACATTACTGTGAAGCAACACTTGCTAAAATTTAGATCTAGACATTACCGTGAAGATACACTCACTAGAGTTGAGATTAAGACATTACCGTGAAGATACACTCAATAGAGTTTAGATTGAGACATTACCATGAAGATACTCTCACTAGTGTTTAGATTTAGACATTACCGTGAAGATACACTCACTACAGCTTATATTTGAATATTACTGTGAAGATACACTCACTAGAGTGTAGATTTAGATATTACCATGAAGATACACTCACTAGAGCTTAGATTAGTCCGTGAAGATATACTCTCTAGAGTTCAGATTAAGACATTACCGTGAAAGATACACTCGCTAGAGTTTCGATCTAGACATTACCGTTAAGATACTCTCAATAGAGTTTAGATTAAAACATTACCGTAAAGATACACTTACTAGAGTTTAGATTAAGACATTACTGTGAAGATACAACACTCACTCGAGTTCAGATCTAGACATTACCATGAAGATACACTCATTAGAGTTTAGATTTAGACATTACCGTGAAGATACACTCAATAGCGTTTAGATTAAGACATTACCGTGAAGATACACTCACTAGAGTTTAGATTAAGACATTACCGTGAAGATACACTCAATAGAGTTTAGATTGAGACATTACCATGAAGATACTCTCACTAGTGTTTAGATTTAGACATTACCGTGAAGATACACTCACTACAGCTTATATTTGAATATTACTGTGAAGATACACTCACTAGAGTGTAGATTTAGATATTACCATGAAGATACACTCACTAGAGCTTAGATTAGTCCGTGAAGATATACTCTCTAGAGTTCAGATTAAGACATTACCGTGAAAGATACACTCGCTAGAGTTTCGATCTAGACATTACCGTTAAGATACTCTCAATAGAGTTTAGATTAAAACATTACCGTAAAGATACACTTACTAGAGTTTAGATTAAGACATTACTGTGAAGATACAACACTCACTCGAGTTCAGATCTAGACATTACCATGAAGATACACTCATTAGAGTTTAGATTTAGACATTACCGTGAAGATACACTCAATAGCGTTTAGATTAAGACATTACCGTGAAGATACACTCACTAGAGTTTAGATTAAGACATTACCGTGAAGATACACTCAATAGAGTTTAGATTGAGACATTACCATGAAGATACTCTCACTAGAGTTTAGATTTAGACATTACCGTGAAGATACACTCAATAGCGTTTAGATTAAGTCATTACCTTGAAGATACGATCACCAGAGTCTTAGATTTAGACATTACCGTGAAGATACACTCACTAGAGTTTAGATTTAGACATTACCGTGAAGATACACTCACTAGAGTTTAGATTAAGACATTACCGTGAAGATACACTCAATAGAGTTTAGATTGAGACATTACCATGAAGATACTCTCACTAGAGTTTAGATTTAGACATTACCGTGAAGATACACTCAATAGCGTTTAGATTAAGTCATTACCTTGAAGATACGATCACCAGAGTCTTAGATTTAGACATTACCGTGAAGATACACTCACTAGAGTGTAGATTTAGACATTACCGTGAAGATACACTCACTAGAGTTTAGATTTAGACATTACCGTGAAGATACACTCAATAGCGTTTAGATTAAGTCATTACCTTGAAGATACGATCACCAGAGTCTTAGATTTAGACATTACCGTGAAGATACACTCACTAGAGTTTAGATTTAGACATTACCGTGAAGATACACTCACTAGAGTTTAGATTTAGACATTACCGTGAAGATACACTCACTAGAGTTTAGATTTAGACATTACCGTGAAGATACACTCACTAGACATTACCGCAACCGTCGACTGAAGGGGTCACGATCAGTCACACCCAGCAGCGTTGTGTACCGTTAGTCACACCTGGGAAGATCAACAAAATATGTTCATAAAATCTGGGACGAATTTTATTCTTCAGTTACCCCTAATATTTCCCAGTTCCTCGTCTTAATCATTTACGTTTATTATTCTGACCTTAAGAATGTATTGCTAATCTTTTTTTTTTTTTTTTTTTTTTTTTTTTTTTTTTTTTTTTTTTTGCAGTTTATAAGAGAAGGATCTTATTTAATGTTAATGTTCTTGAAATATTCTTATATGATTCTTTATTCTTCTCTTGTAGGTTATTTATTTCCATATTTCCTTTCCTCATTGGGCTATTTTTCACCTGTTTGAAGTATTGTTATTGTTCTTGAAATATTTTATTTTGATTATTTTTTTTTCTCTTTTAGTTTATTTATTTCTTTTTTTCCTTTCTTCGCTGGGTTATTTTCACCCGTTTGGGCCCCTTGGGCTCATAGCATCTTGCTTTTTCAACTAGGGTTGTGGCCTAGCTTGTAATAATAGTGATAATAATAATAATAATAATAATAATAATAATAATAATAATAATAATAATAATAATAATAATAATAATAATGATGATGATATTTATTATTATTTTTATTATTTTTATTATCATTAATAATAATAATAATAATAATAATAATAATAATAATAATAATAATAATAATAATGACAATGACAATGACAATGACAATGATGAAAGGATGGAATGAAAGACACAGATGTAACAAGTTCACTTTAATAAAAAAAAAATTACCTTGAAGTCATAATGAGTATAACAGAAATAAGAATTGTATCCAATTTTTCTCCTTTTAACAAAAGAAAAAGTTAAATGAAAATAAATATATAACATAATTATATGAAAGATTTGGTGTATTATGATGGATGATAACATTTAAAGAAATATCAGGTATAGAAAATAACGATCATCGAAATTATCAGACATTAAACATGTTTTTTATGTTCGTGAAATACAAACTTTGATGTCCATTAGTTTAATATAAATAAATGACAACATGAACAGAATGTTTGTATCTGAAAGTTGTGTTTGATTGTGTATTTAATTGTTTTATTGGTTTATATAACATTCCAG
>NC_090732.1:2632796-2692796 GCF_036898095.1 Palaemon carinicauda | reverse complement strand
GAGTAACATTACCAATTCTCCAACAAGTGCTAAAAGCTCCTCCTCTTGCTAACTTGTGCAAAATAACAGATAACTTTGGAGCTAAGAAATCTGCTGTCTTTATAAAAAACAAAGGAAAAATGCCATTTGGGTCTACACCTCCATAAGCATCAAGGTCCATCAACAGAGTTTTAATCTCACGAGATCGAAAAGCTAAACTAGCTAGTTTAGCCTCAGGAAAACAGGAATGAGGAAGTTCAAGTTTTTCATTACTCTGTTTACTGTCAAAAACATCAGCCAGCAGGGTTGCCTTTTCCTTTGGACAGTGAGTGACTGAGCCATCTGGTTTAAGTAAAGGAGGGACTGTTGCATCTACACCAAAGAGTGCAGATTTAATGGTAGACCACCATTTATGTTCCTGAGATGTACCAGAAAGGGTTTCTTTTATGGTTAAATTGTACTCCTTTTCAGTTGAGGCATAAACTCTCTGAGCAAAAGCTCGAAGGTGAGTATAGTTGTTCCAGGTCAAATCTGATCTGTTACCCTTCCAAAGATGATAGGCCTCCTGCTTCTCCAAATAAGCACGTCTACAATCATCATTGAACCACGGTTTGTCCTTCACTCGGTACCTTAGCACACGAGAAGGGATACGTCTATCTATTATGTTGACTAGATTCTCATTCAAAGGGACAACAGGATCTACACTACTATATAATTGTGACCAGTTCAAGCACAAAAGATCATGCAAAATCCCATTCCAGTCTGCTTGGGATTTCATATAAATTTTACAAGAGTATGATATATCAGGGACAGGCCGTTCAGTCTTCACTACTAATGAAATCAAGGCATGATCAGATGTCCCGACTGGAGAACCAACCTTACTAGTTATAACGCCAGGGGAGTCAGTGTACACGAGGTCCAAGCAATTACCAGACCTGCGAGTAGCTTCATTTATGATTTGCTCACAGCCTGATTTAGAGGAAAAGTCTAAAGCTCTTAAGCCATGGCGATCGGTAGGAGAGATAGAACTTAACCACTCCCTATGGTGATCATTAAAATCACCAACAAAGACTATAAAAAAACTTCAACAAGACAAGAGGAAGAGAAATAAGATAGAATAGTGTGCCTGGGTGTACCCTAAAGCAAGAGAACTCTAACCCAAGACAATGGAAGAGGCTTGGACACTGCCCAAGACTAGAGAACAATGGTTTGATTGTTTTTTTTTTTGTACCTATGTAGCTCATTAGTGTCCATTCACTGCTCTATCGTGTAAATATCTACTTTCATTCAATTATCCTGCAATTTCAAGTCATTTCTCAAACTTAGCAAAAAAACAGACAAAACCAATTTCAATAAAAAATACAAAGATCCTTCTTCCTATATTCGCATTTTGTATCATTATTTTAAAACTTATAGGCCTAGGCCTACATCCTTTACACATCTAGAGTGCCAGCAATAGTTCTAAAATTAGTGTTGGATCTTTTCCATTACCATGAATTAATTCTTCTATACTATAGCCTCCATCTTCTCGATGAAGGACACTCCAAAGTCAAACCAATGTTCTCTAGTCTTGGGTAGTGCCATATCCTCTGTACCATGGTGTTCCACTGTCTTGGGTTAGAGTTCTCTTGCTTGAGGGTACACTCGGGTACACTGTTCTATCCAGTTTCTCTTCCTCTTGTTTTGTTAAAGTTTTTATAGTTTACATAGGAAATATTTATTTCAATGTTTTTGCTGTTCTTGAAATATGTAATTTTTCCGTTTCCTTTCCTCATTGGGCTATTTTCCCTGTTGGAGCCACTGAGCTTATAGCATCCTGCTTTTCCAACTAGGGGTGTAGCTTAGCATTAAGTAATAATAATAATAATAGCAAAATGACAACGTGTCTTTCTTTTGCATATCTTTCTACGTGTTTTTAATCCAATGGTTTTATTAATTCATCTAGATCTGTTTATATGATTTTCAAACATAAAAAAATGTGTTTTTCATTGATGCATTCTATTTTCTTTCATGATACATTTAATATAGTTGAGTTTTATCTCCACATATATTATTATTATTATTATTATTATTATTATTATTATTATTATTATTATTATTATTATTATTATTATTATAAAAAAGCAGGATTATACAAGCTCTAAGGCTTCAACGTGGATAGTAGCTCAGTGAGGAAAGGATTAAGGAAACAAATAAACTATATAAGAAAAGTAATGAATAAAATTTGAAATATTTTAAGATCGGTAATAACGTCCAAACAGATCTCTCATATAAACTATAGAAAGAGACATTCATTAACTTATTCAACATATAAAATATTATCCGACAAGTGTTGTTTTTCACAATTTTAGCTCGTTTTCTATCTTTTCAGTTAGATAAATTACTTCTGTTGAGTGCAGAAGATTTGGCAAGGTCTACCCCTTTCCAAAAATATCTTTTCTATCATGTGTCCATCGTGTAAATTAATTTTCAGGCTTCATGAAATTTTTGTTATCTATGTTTTGAGGAGCCGTTTCTCCTATTTGAAATATTTATTCCTGGATAACTTATTGAGTTAAAACCATGCATTTTCTTTCACTGTCTTGGGGTAGAGACAGAGTTCTCTTGCTCAAGGGTACACTCAGGCGCACTGTTCTATCATTTCTCCCACTCTTGTTTTTTTTTTTTTTTTTTTTTTAAAGTTTGTATAGTTTATATGTGAAGGATATATTTTAATGTTGTTACTATTCTAAGACAATTCCATTTTAATTGTTAATTACTTGTATATTCCTTATTTCCTGTCCTCACTGGACTACTTTTCCATGTTGGAGCCCTCGGGCTTATAGCATCCTGTTTTTCTAACTAGGGTAGTAGCTTAGCTAGCCTACTTACTTACTTTGATGGCTGCTTTTCCGGTCCCATACAGCAAGGGGACCCCACACTCTACAGGACCTCCACTGTCGTTTTACCTTGTTCGTTCAGAGTATTTAACGTTTCATTTCACGTATTGTTCATTTACTGTTAAATTGTCACTGTCAAAGGACTCATGAAATACGAAAGTCTTCAGTTTCCTCTTGAAAGCCTTAATGTCTTCAATCATTCGAATGTTTCGAAGGAGCTTATTATATAGTCTCGGGGCCGCATATCTAAAGCGTCTGGAGCCTCTAGTAGACATGAATCTAAGTTTCAACAGTTTGAAGCCATCTGTAACTATTCTCGTGTCGACACGATTTGTTGTCTGCAATGTGTAGCAATTATAGGTATTTTGGACGCCCGGTTCTAATAACTTGGTGGGTTATTGTACATATTTTAAATTCAATTCTCGCTTTAATCGCCAGCCAGTGTAAATCGATTAATATAGGGGTGATCCTTTCTCTAGGTGGGACACCTTTTATCAGTCTTGCTCCTCTGTTTATTATGTTTGGTAATTTATCAAGTTGCAATTTTGGTGAATTGTAGTAGATAGAGTTGCAGTAGTCAATCCTGGTAATAACAGTTTATCACAAGTTTCTTTACAGAATTTTCGTCCAGGTACTTTGTTTTATAAACGCAATATTTCTTAGATGACAACCAGCCGTTTTTATTACATTATTTATTTTGGCATTTAGAGACAGGTTACAGTCAAGAAATACACCTAGATCTCGAACTTTACTAGATATGGGCACCGAGTCATTATTTATGTTCATTTGAATATCACCTAAGTTTCTCACGCTGTTTCTCTTGCCCACCACCATGAATTCAGTTTTGTTCTCATTTGATTCTAGTTGTTTAAATGTCACCCATTTTCTAACACTATCAATGATTCGGTTTAGTTTCAGTAGTGTCATGTATATGATTTATGGAGAAGTAAAATTGTGTGTCATCTGCAAATAGTTTAAACTTCACGCCATGCCTTTGTTGCATTTTCGATAGACCAATAGTATAGATGCAGAATAAGATTAGGCCAAGTACACTCCCCTGAGGTACCGCTCTGTTTAAGGGTTCATATGATGAATAAGAGTTTTCAATTTGTACACCGTAATTTCTACCAACTAAGTAGTTTTAAGGTATTCAAAAGCTTGATCTTTAACGCCGATGGACCGTAGATCATTTAGTAGCAGTTCATGCACCACTGTATCAAAAGCAGCACTGAGATCGAGCAGTATCAAGATACCACATTTATTTTCATCCATCATTTCTAGCATATCATTTACAACAGAGCAGATGGCTGTCTCCGTAGAGTAGCCTATAGTTTTCTGTAAGCAGATTGGTTGTCAGGCAAAGCTTCTATTACTTCTAAGTGGCTGACTAGACGTTCAAGAATTACACATTAAAGCACTTTTGAGACAAAGGATAGATTTGAAATAGGTCTATGAGCTTAATTCCTGGTAGTCCATTGCATTTTTCAGAACTGGTGGTGACTATAGCCATTTTCTCAGATTTAGAAAACTTACATTCATTAATGCTTGCATTTGCTATTCTCATTATTATTTCGGCTAGACTAGAAAAGTCTCTCTCTCTCCAATTACTTCAGATATTGGCATAGGATCGATCGCGCAGTTGGTTTTCTTTGCTCTCTTGATAATTCTGGTGATGTCATCTTGTGTTATGTTGTTAAATCGTATTAATTTTGTCCGTGTGCCTGGTGTATCATTAATCTGATGTTGAGTATTTAAAAATGACCTGGTTATATTTTCAATTTTGTTTCTAAATAGAAGGTTATAAACATTGAGTTATATACATTGTTCATCATTTATTCTTAATATGTTTTATGTTCATTTGAGTTATATACATTGTTCATAATTTATTCTAAATATGTTTTATGTTTATTTCAGATTGACCGTGGTCATTGTTCAATAATAAAGACATTTGAATAAATGGACCAAGCTCTTATTTACTAAAGAATACTAGAACATTATTTTTCTAGTTCTTAGTCACTGTATCCATCAGGTAGTAGTAGTAGTAGTAGTAGTAGTAGTAGTAGTAGTAGTAGTAGTAGTAGTAATAATAATAATAATAATAATAATAAAGTGTTGTTTGTTGTTGTTGGCAATTTGTCTGAGTTGCCAAGTGTGCTATTAAGTTTCAAATTTGTGGCGCGTTTGGCCTACATAGTAGTCCGGCAAATGTATTGAATTTTAGTGTTATTTTAGCATTTTGAAAGCTTGTGATTTGCACACACATTCTAAGTAGCCAGAGTAATCAATATTGTACATTTATAACAAGTCTTTGTCTTTTTTAATGGAGTCTTGAGGTAAGTTCTTACCGTGATCCAAACGAACACGGTTACCCTAAAGTTGGTTTGTTTATCGATACTGTAATTATCTTTAATATTTTATTATGAACGTTTTTCTTTCATTATTCTAAATAACCTTAAATCATGATAGCATATCTTAGCTTATATTTCAAATTAATCTCACTCTAGGTTAGCTAAAGCTATTTTACATGAGGACCGTGTAATTGTCAAACTAGTGCCGTATATGGCCACTTTCCTTTCAAATCATTAATTATTTCAAGAGTTATTTCTGATCTATTTTCGGATATTCATGAAAGATTTTGATGATGATAAATGTTGGACATTTATGTTTCAAGTTATCAAGTCACCTGAAATACAAAAGGTTATGCCTCAAAGCAATATTTCACAAAGGAAACAAACGCTTGGATATAACCTAACTACAACCCTTTTACAAAACCTAACTACAACCCCTTTTACAAAACCTAACAACTACAACCCTTTTACAAACCTAAAAAGTGTTGAATAATCACGTTTTGTGACCTGGGAATTGGTCCGGCTCCCGGCTAAGGGTTTGACCCGGGAACTACTAGGTTAGGCAGGTTTGTTAGGCTCTGTACTCTTTTATAAACCTCAAAAGTATTGATTAATCATGTTTTTGCACACCCAAAAATCCCAGGTTCCCACCTGTGTCCGTCGGGAAGAAGGGGTGACCATAACGGTAGAACAGCTTATTTGGGTTAAGTTTTAGATTCAACCAAATTGGGAAATGTATTATATTAATATATTTTCCTAGTAAAGCACGTGATAACAAAACACTTCTTCTCAATACATTATTGTCGCTAATGCATACTTACAGAGAAAAAAAATATTTCAGGAATTGAAGGTCTTGACTTTTTCTAAGTTTAGTGTTTATCTTTCCATGGGCACGCAAGGTAGCTCTTGTTCGTTTGTATGTCTGTTTTCATCTTACTTGGCTCCGCCCCATTGCGCAATGTGACAATATTTACTTGAATGCGCATTTGCTCCTCCCACTAATGTCGCTCCTCCAATCAAAATACTACTGGGTTCTTTTCAAGGGTTATTATTGGACGATTCATTGGTCTCTCAGTCTTGTTTCAAGGATCTGTTTTTCGTGCAATATAACATTGTAAACGATAGTATTCTGTTTTTTTCCCTATTTCATTATGGGAGAAACCCGTGATTGTCGTTTGTTTTCGGTTTTCAAAAGTTTCGGTTTCTATATTTTCATCACACGTCATTTAACTGTCATGGATCCTCCGGTACGGTTGTGTGAAATATGTCGTTATTCCTATTTTGATGTGATCGGCCGATTTCATGGGAATTATAATGGAACTCCTGAAGTAGTGAATCGTTTTCTAAGGGAGCATTCCGTATTACCTTAAGTGTCCAGTGTGGTAAATGTGATTCGCCTTTACATTTTCGTGAGGATAGACATGTGTGGTATTGTACCAAATCTGTAAAGGAGGGTCAACCACAACCTTCCACATCTTCATCGTCATCTTCCGTTTAAGGTAAGAAGTGATTTAACAAAATATATATATTCAAATTTACCCCTGGTTAAAGGGGGGGTCGCAGGGGGGGCGAAGCCCCCCCTGGTAGGGGTACAGGGCCCCTAGGTTAGGTTAGGTGGGTTTGTTAGGTTCTGTGGTGCCCTGAAAATTACTGTGGCCTTAAGGGGGGGTCGCAGGGGGGGCGAAGCCCCCCCCGGTAGGGGTACAGGGCCCCTAGGTTAGGTTAGGTGGGTTTGTTAGGTTCTGTGGTGCCCTGAAAATTACTGTGGCCTTAAGGGGGGGTCGCAGGGGGGGCGAAGCCCCCCCCGGTAGGGGTACAGGGCCCCTAGGTTAGGTTAGGTGGGTTTGTTAGGTTCTGTGGTGCCCTGAAAATTACTGTGGCCTTAAGGGGGGGTCGCAGGGGGGGCGAAGCCCCCCCCGGTAGGGGTACAGGGCCCCTAGGTTAGGTTAGGTGGGTTTGTTAGGTTCTGTGGTGCCCTGAAAATTACTGTGGCCTTAAGGGGGGGTCGCAGGGGGGGCGAAGCCCCCCTCGGTAGGGGTACAGGGCCCCTAGGTTAGGTTAGGTGGGTTTGTTAGGTTCTGTGGTGCCCTGAAAATTACTGTGGCCATAAGGGGGGGTCGCAGGGGGGGCGAAGCCCCCCCCGGTAGGGGTACAGGGCCCCTAGGTTAGGTTAGGTGGGTTTGTTAGGTTCTGTGGTGCCTTGAAAATTACTTTGGCCATAAGGGGGGGTCGCAGGGGGGGCGAAGCCCCCCCCGGTAGGGGTACAGGGCCACTAGGTTAGGTTAGGTGGGTTTGTTAGGTTCTGTGGTGCCCTGAAAATTACTGTGGCTTTAAGGGGGGGTCGCGGGGGGGGCCCTACCCCCCTCCCCCCGGTAGGCCTAGTTAGGGGTATGGGGGAGGGGTGCTGGAACATTAATTATTCATTTATTGCAAATATCATTCAATGCCCCAACACCCTCCCCCCCCTTCCCCCACTCAAAACCCCGGTTCCCAAAGGGTGTCCCCCATAATTGGTGGGATGAACTAGGGTATACATAGTAAATCTCTAAATCGGTTGGTTTGCAGTCAAAATAAACGTTAAATTCATTGAAACCACACTATTTCTGATGCAACAAATATATTTTTATTGCATTTTTCCAAATTTGGCTGAAACTAAAAATTTACCCTTATTTGCAGTGGAAATAAAGGTCAAATTTGTTGAAAGCACATCATTTACCCTAGTTCGAGTTTTTATTTCTCTTGGAAATGTTGTCCCGTATTTTACTATAGATTTACCAACTGCAAGTATATGCTACTGGTATTTGGAGTAATATTAAAGATTCGAAGGGCCAAAGTAGTTATTTATGGCACTAGTCTGATAATTGAGACTAAACCTTCTTGTAGAATAGGTCAAGGTAACCTAGAGTGAGTGTATAGTTTGGAAAAATCTAGGCGTTTTATTATAGTTACAGACAGAAAAAGCTTTTCTACAAAAAAATGGTGTTTCCTATAGAGAAACGTCTGGGTAAAATTATAGTTATGGAAGGAATAACAATTCGAACTGAAATTTTTTTTTTGTGTAGTGAATAATGTGCTTTCACCTTCATTTCAACAGCAAATAAACCGAAAACACGTCAGACTGTTTAAGAACGGGGATATTTATTAGAAATCTAATGGTTTTTGCTCCGCCGTGTGCTTCCTTTTCTCGCAGAAAAAGAAAAACATCAATCTCCTATGTACTGGCAAGTGGTACATGCTGGGCTGCGCACACTAACCCCAATGATTATCTTTTAAATAATTAAGTTTTTATTTGCAGCGAAAATAAGTGTCGTTTTCGAAGAAAACGGACGTTAGCTGAGCTATGACATTCAGAGTTGCGATTGTCCAGCCTAGTTAAAAACAAGTATTTGATTATTTAGGAAATATTTAGGGTAGTTAGAAACTTGTGCAGATTGTGGGGTCATCAAGCCTGCCGGTCGCACAGAGAATAATAGTCCGGTAAATTTGTAGTTCGGAAATTTTTTTTTATTAGAAAATTTTGTCCTGACCGGAACTACAATAATACTGAGAATCCTTCATCACCCTGACTTAACTAAGTGTTTGTTCCGTAACCGAAATACAAACCACGCTATTTACAAAGGGTATTACTTTTAGCGCAGCTGAAATGACGAGCCAATAGTTTTTAACGAGGGTTAATTACTCCCGCGCTAGTTAGCGGGGGGTGGGGAAGGGTAGCTTGCTACCCCTCCCCCCTCCACACACCGGTGACTTGCTTCACTTCACTTTTGGCTCGGCGGTGATCAGACGTGTCTGTTCATCGCCTTCGTGACAGCCTTTAATTTTCTGCTTTTTCTTTTCAGCTTGTGTGATTGATTGGAAGTTGACCTTCAGTTATTTTCTTTTATTTACTATGCGTACATGCCCTGGAGTTGCCGGCCGTCCTTGTGGGACTTTCATGTCGGACGTTATTACGGATCCTCACACCCTCTGCCCTCAATGTCGGGGCCGACGGTGCGACCAGGATAACATGTGCCGTGAGTGCAGGGAGTGGTCTGCCTCCCAGTGGGAGAGGTTTGGTCGTCGGCGTAAGAAGAAGTCCAAGAGAGACCGTTCTCCTCCGGGGTTAGCCTTGAAGGAGGAAGGTTCTCGGGACTCTTCTGCCGCCGCCCAAACCTCCTCCGAAGCTCCCCCTCGTCCACCTCCTAAGGAGAGTCGTTCGAGTGGGAGCGCAGGCCCTTGTTCTGTTTCCCTACCTTCGGTGGGGGGAGAGGGCGTCGCCTCCCATAGCGAGGCGGTTCCCCCTCCTCCTCCGGGGGAGGTTATTGATAATAATGCCTTATCCAGTGATGATCTTTTACAGATTTGGTCGTCCCTGGGGCTTAAGGGCTTGCCCTCCAGGGTCGCTCTTATTGACCTTGTCTCATTGGGGGCCGCTGTTAAACAGTCGCCGGTGGTAGCGGAGGTAGACCATCTGTCTATTGTCGACGTCGTGGTGACAGAGGCCTCCGACGTGGCTGGGCCTTCCGACGCAGGTGCTGTTGCTGGTGATGGTGCTCAAGGCTCTCCTCCTCCTTCCGTGCATCCTTCGAAGGGGGAAGTGAGTCCTTCGGTCTCGACTGCTGCCCAGCTTCCTTCTGAGGGAAGTGTTTTGACGGAGACTCCCCTTCGGAGGACCGATGGTCCCGACGATCTCCCCCGAGGCCGCCTCCGCCGTAAGGCTCACCGCCCTCTACGCCACAAGGGCCTCCCTTCCCCTTACAGGGGGACTAAGAGGCGCCTTTTTGGGTCTTCGTCCTCCGGGGGGGACTCTCCTCGTCAGCCTCAACCGACTGCTCTGCCCTCCTTGAACCTCTCTGCAGACCGCTCACCATCTCCTGCCGGATCTTCGCCTTCTGGAGAACTCGTCACCCGACGGGCAACGGTCCCTTCGGGGCTAAGGGATTCTTCCCTTACGCGAGCAGGGCTAGCGCACAAGCGCTCTCCTGCTCGCCAGCGCTCTCCTGCTCGCCAGCGATCTCCTGCTCGCCAGCGATCTCCTGCTCGCCAGCGATCTCCTGCTCGTCGGCGCTCTCCTGATGTTCGCCCCCCTCGCCAGCGCTCTCCTGCTCGTCAGCTCTCTTCCGAGCGTCAGCGCTCATTTGAGGACCATCGCCCTGCGGTCTCTGACCACCCTTTAGTTCCTGCTGAACTCCCTGCTCACCATCCACCTGGTCCTGTGGCTACGCAACATCGTGCTGCGCGTGTGTCAGAAACACATGTTCGCCAACGCGCCAGCGATCTTCCCGTTCCTGCTCGTGAACGCGCCGCACCACCCGTCCTCTCACAGGACACGCGTCGACCTTCTGCTCGCCAGCGATCACCAGCTCGCCAGCGATCACCTACACATGCTGCTCGCCATCGCACGACCCTGCATGATCGCCCGCTTACGCATGCTGCTCCTCATCGCACTACCCTGAACGATCGCCCTCCTGCGGATGCTGATCACCATCGCACCCTTTCACGCGATCATTCACCTGCGCATGCTGCTCGCCATCGCACAACCCTGCACGATCGCCCGCTTACGCATGCTGCTCCTCATCGCACAACCCTGAACGATCGCCCTCCTGCGGATGCTGATCAGCATCGCACCCTTTCACGCGATCATTCACCTGCGCATGCTGCTCGCCATCGCACAACCCTGCACGATCGCCCGCTTACGCATGCTGCTCCTCATCGCACAACCCTGAACGATCGCCCTCCTGCGGATGCTGATCACCATCGCACCCTTTCACGCGATCATTCACCTGCGCATGCTGCTCGCCATCGCACAACCCTGCACGATCGCCCGCTTACGCATGCTGCTCCTCATCGCACAACCCCGAACGATCGCCCTCTTGCGGATGCTGATCACCATCGCACCCTATCACGCGATCATTCACCTACACATACTGCTCGCCATCGCTTACCATCACGCGGTCATTATCGCCAGCGATCTTCTTCACCTACGCGGCAGCACGATCCCTCGCCGTCGCGCCATCGCTTGCGTTCGTCACCTCGGACACGTGTTCATTTACACCTGCCCACCCTCACGCCCACTCGCCTGCGCGATCGCTCACCTGCGCGCCCGCGCGACCGCTTGCCTGTGCGCCCGCGCGACCATAGTTCGCGGCGAATTCCACAGCCGGTGGTAGCAGCAGGGACGCGTGCTCCTAGACGGCATTCGGGATCACCTCCATCCAAGCACAGGTTGGTAGTGCAGGACGAAGACAGGTCAGTACAGCATTCTTCCCCACCTTCTTTTCAGGCAGGTACCGTCGTGTCCACTCCAAAGGATCGCCCGATCCCTTTCACCTTAGCGAGGATTTCGGACTCTGTGTCCTTGGAGCAGCAGACTTGGTTTGGTCCGCTGGCATGGGCGTTAGTGAGGGTTATGAAACCAGCACTCGCCGGCCAGGGTAACAAACCAGCGGCTGTCTCTCCTACGCTGAAGAGAAAGAGAGGAGTGGACTTCGTGGTGACTTCCCCCAGGGCAAAGTTGGTTCCCAAGAGGTCGGTCTCGAGGGTCCCCTCTTCTGCACGAGTACTCTCTCCTTCTCCCGTGGACGAGGCCTTTCCGTCCTCAGGTGAGTCCAGTGGGGCGGTAGTCTTCCCCTCGGCACCAGGGAGGGAGACTTCGCTTCAGGCAGGAGAATCGTCTCGTGAGGAAGGGGCCCCTCGAACCTCGTTGTTGGGATCCTGTATCCCTCCCAGGAGGGAACCCAAGGATTCCAAGACCATCCCTAAATCCTCTGCAAGGATTCGTCAGGAACCCACGACTACCCAGGGGAATGTCCACGTATCACCCCAGAAAGAGATTCCTGGGGCAGGAGACTTAGCTGCCAGCCCGCAGGGAGGAGAACAGCAAGAGTCCGAACATGCCTTCTGGCAGGTCCTAAGCCTGATAAGGCAACTTAACAGTCTTACGGATCCAGTCATCCCCCCCCGTGAAGGCAAAGACACGATTCTGGATGAAGTGTTTGACGTTCGGAAGGCCCCTAAGACCAGTGCAGCTCTGCCCTGGTCTCGGGGGCTGAAGAGTGCCAGAGCTAGGGCCAAGGCTCAGCTCGCACTTCTTGCCTCCAGTCGTTCCACTGCCGGGAACAAACTCATCCCTCCTCCTCGCCTTCAGCAGAGGAGGTATTTCGAGATCCTGGGTGAGCACAACCTCGCTCTTCCTCTCCATCACTCTGTGGAGGAGCTGGCGAAGGGAGTTCCCTTGGAGAAACTCTCTGCCCGGCAGGTGTCGTTCTCGGCGGCAGAGATCCTTAACCACGAGAAGGTCGCTAAGTGTGCCATGCAGGCCACTTCGTGGCTGGACTTCTGGTTAGGATCTCTGGGCATCCTATTGCGATCGGAGGACTTGTCCAAGGAGACCAATAGGAAGGCCCTAGAAACCTTCTTGCTCTCGGGCACCCGCTCCATCGAGTTTTTGGCGCACCAGGTTACCACCCTGTGGGCCAACTCGGTGTTGAAGCGTCGCGATGCTGTGTCCGAGAGATTCCATCCGAAGGTCCCCGCCGTAGATGTGTGTAGGCTTCGACATGCCTCCCTCCTTGGGGAGAGCCTGTTTGAGCCTCAAGACTTGGAGCGAACGGCTGAGAGGTGGAGGAAATCCAGCACGGACTCCCTCCTCCACAGGGCCCTTACAACTCGGCCCAATAAGCCTCCAGCCCCGCCACAACAGCAGCAACAGCCTCGTAAGGCTCCCAAACAGGCACCGGCAGCTAAGAAAGTGGTGTCTAAGCCCCAGCCCTTTCCAGCCAAGGTCAAGAGGGGCGGTAAGTCCTCCAGGGGAGGCAAGACTTCTAGGGGTGGCGGCCGCGGCCGCAAGCCCTAGGGGTGGCAGTCCCCCTGCGTGTCCACCTGTGGGGGGATGCCTTCAGCGTTGCGTCCGCAGGTGGCAACATCACGGGGCCGATGCTTGGACGGTCTCAGTGATCGGCCAAGGTTATCGCGTCCCGTTCACGTCATCTCAACCTCCCCTGACAGCGAATCCAGTGTCGTTGAGCTCCTATGCCATGGGATCGGCAAAGGGGCTGGCCCTTCAGGCCGAAGTCGAGACCATGTTCGAGAAGGGTGCTCTCCAGGAGGTCGTGGACGGCTCTCCAGGCTTCTTCAGTCGACTCTTTCTTGTAAAGAAGGCTACTGGAGGCTGGAGACCCGTCATCGATCTCTCGGCTCTGAACAGGTTTGTCAAACAAACCCGGTTCAGCATGGAGACAGCAGACACGGTCAGACTTGCGGTGAGACCACAAGACTTCATGTGTACAGTGGATCTAAAGGATGCGTACTTCCAGATCCCAATCCATCCGTCTTCCAGGAAGTACCTGAGATTCTGCCTAGACAACAAGATCTACCAGTTCAAGGTGCTGTGTTTCGGTCTCTCCACAGCTCCTCAGGTGTTCACCAGAGTGTTCACCCTGATTTCGACTTGGGCGCACAGGAACGGCATTCGTCTCCTTCGTTACCTAGACGATTGGCTGATCCTAGCAGACTCGGAGTCGACCCTTCTTCGACACCGAGACAGGCTTCTAGATCTTTGCCAGGATCTGGGGATCGTGGTAAACCTCAAGAAGTCCTCTCTGCAGCCGTCCCAACGACTGGTTTATCTAGGCATGCTAATAGACACCAATCTCCACAAAGCCTTTCCATCAGACGACCGGATAGCAAGGCTGAGGAGGGTGGCGGAACCTTTCCTCAGGCGAAAAGAACTCCCCGCCCAATCGTGGTTGCGTCTCTTAGGCCACCTATCCTCCCTGGCCCGTCTGGTTCCAAACAGCCGCCTCAGGATGAGATCCCTTCAATGGCGGCTCAAGTCCCGGTGGAATCAAGGATCCGATTCCCCAGACATTCTGATCCCAATGGGGTCTCTGGAACAGACGGATTTGCGGTGGTGGCTGGCCGACGAGAACATGCGAAAGGGAGTGAGTCTTCTCGTCCTCCCCCCGGAATTGACTCTGTTTTCGGACGCGTCAAAAGAAGGGTGGGGGGCGCACGTTCTGAACCAGAGGGCCTCAGGCCTTTGGTCAGAATCAGAAAAGTGCCTACACATCAACCTGCTAGAATTGAAGGCCGTCTTTCTGGCTCTTCAGCAGTTCCAACGGTCCCTGGCGGGTCACTCCGTGGTGGTGATGAGCGACAACACCACGGTAGTGGCTTATATCAACAAGCAGGGAGGCACTTTTTCGCAACAGCTATCCCATCTTGCAGTAGAGACTCTGAGGTGGACCGAAACCCACTCGATAACACTATCAGCTCGCTTCATTCCTGGCAAGAGGAATGCGCTCGCCGACAGTCTGAGCAGGGCTTCGCAGATAGTGAGTACCGAGTGGTCTTTGGATCCTCAGATAGCCAACAAAGTCCTGACTTTGTGGGGTTCCCCGACGGTGGACTTGTTCGCGACAGCCTTGAACTTCAAGCTGCCCCTGTACTGCTCACCAGTCCCGGACCCCAAGGCACTCTGGCAAGATGCTTTCCAGCAACGGTGGGACAACATCGACGTGTACGCCTTCCCACCATTCTGTCTGATGAGAAGGGTGCTCAACAGGACCAGACTATCGGTCAACTGTTCCATGACTCTGGTAGCTCCGCTATGGCATCACGCATGGGTTTCCGGACCTTCTGCAACTCCTGACGGAACTCCCAAGGGAGCTTCCTCCACGACATGAGCTTCTCAGACAACCCCACTCCGGTGTCCCTCACAGGGCCGTAGCCTCGCTTCGGCTTCACGCCTGGAGACTATCCAGCGTCTCCTCACGGAGAGAGGCTTTTCGCAACAGGTTGCGGAGAGACTGTCTCGGCACCTGCGAAGGTCCTCTGAGGGAGTCTACCAAGCGAAGTGGAGAGTCTTTTGTGGTTGGTGTCGTGGAAGGGGTATCTCTCCACTCGATGCCACTATTCCAGCAATAGCGGACTTCCTTGTGTATCTGCGAGAAGAAATGCGCCTTTCTGTCTCGGCAGTGAAAGGCTATCGCTCAGCCTTAAGCTTGGCCTTCAGATTGAAGGGCGTGGATATTTCTTCATCGCTAGAACTCTCTTTACTCATACGTAGCTATGAGCTTACCTGCCCCCAGTCGGAGGTGAGACCCCCTCCTTGGAACGTGGTTCGAGTCCTCAGGTCTCTCAAGAGACCTCCCTTCGAGCCATTACGCCAGGCCTCCGATCGCCACCTGTCTTGGAAGACGGCTTTCCTACTCGCCTTGGCCTCGGCCAAGCGAGTTAGTGAACTTCATGGTCTCTCGTACGACATCGCCCATTCAAGGGGATGGGGGGAGGTAACGTTCAGGTTCGTCCCTGAGTTTGTGGCCAAGACTCAGAATCCTGGAGTGCCGGATCCTCGGTTCGACTCTTTCAGGATCGCGAGTCTCCGTTCTGTAACAAACGACCCAGACCAGCTGCTGCTATGCCCAGTGAGGTGTCTGAGGTACTACTTGAAAAGAACGGCTGCAGTCCGTCCTCATGTGCGAGCTTTGTTTGTGAGCACAGGCAGGACAAAGAGGAGGGTCACCAGGAACACCATATCTGCTTGGATTCGAAGGGTTATCCACCATGCCCTGAATCCTGACCCTCCTCCGTCACGTCGCCCTCGGGCCCACGATGTCAGGGGTATTGCTACATCCCTGGCCTTCAAGAGAAACTTCTCTGTGACGCAGGTACTTCAAGCTGGGGTCTGGAAGCGTCAAACGACCTTCACAGCCCACTACCTGCAAGACGTGACCCACAGGAGCCTCGATACGTTCTCTATCGGCCCTGTGGTGGCTGCACAACAGCTGGTCTAACCTCAGGCTCCTTTTTGGACAAGTAGCAGTAGGTTGAGGGCGTTGTTACCCGGTCTTAGTCTGTGTGAATGAAAGAGTATGTCTGACCCTTACTTCTTTCTTCATTCTCCCCTCTCTTGGGGAAGCAGCATCCTGGTCCTCGCATAGCTGACCTCGACCTCTGCAGGTAACCCATGCTTCTTTGTGCTCCTAGTATTAAGCTTAATACTGTTGCATCTCCCATACCCTGACGAGGTGGTATGGGGAACGTCCTATCCTAGAATTCCTATCTGAAGGTCTCAAGGTCAACTTCATAGGACGAGTCACACTCTCCTCCTCACACTACTTATGCTACTTATGTAGGCCACTCGTTCCTAGCGATGCTAGGAACCTGTGAGGTACAGGGGCTCCCTCTCTCTAGTGCTGCTCACTGAGGGATCGAGCCCCCGTGCAAGCCGAAGTCAGTAAGACTGGGGACTTTCCACCCTTCCTAAGGGGTAAGTCACCCTTTGTAAATAGCGTGGTTTGTATTTCGGTTACGGAACAAATGACAAATTCGAAGATAATTTGTATTTTTCCTAACCATATAAACCTTAGCTATTTACACATATGTGCCCGCCATCCCTGACCCCCAAGTCAAGTCCTACCTCTAAGTGAAGTGAAGCAAGTTACCGGTGTGTGGAGGGGGGAGGGGTAGCAAGCTACCCTTCCCCACCCCCCGCTAACTAGCGCGGGGGTAATTAACCCTCGTTAAAAACTATTGGCTCGTCATTTCAGCTGCGCTAAAAGTAATACCCTTTGTAAATAGCTAAGGTTTGTATGGTTAGGAAAAATACAAATTATCTTCGAATTTGTCATATTTATGTGTATATGCGTATGCCAATCTAACAGGCAATTGTTCATTTATTAGTCTTTGCTGTGTCGTGGCTTGCTTCACCCCAATATAACCAATGTAACATTATCTCCTTGCTTCTTTGTTTTGACAAGCGGTACATGCTGCACAACTAGCGTTATCCACATGGGTTAGTATTTTCTTGGACGAAAATTTGGTGACCCAACTACCTACTCACCATTCCATCTCTTATGTTCTCTGAAATCATCTTCCTCGCCGTTATTCCTACATTAAAGGGTCGGTTGCCTAATGCACCCTCTCCCATGCCTTCGATCAAAGGCATCCTCTTCCACCAAACCTTTTCTCTCCAGATCATCCTTCACCCTTTCTCGTCATCTAATTCTCTGCCTCCCTCTTGATCTTTTCTCCCTTACAAGTTCCTCCCATTCCCTCCACACCCCCTCCCCACACCCCTTCCCTACTCCCTCCACACCCCTTCCCCACCATCCATCCTTAACATGTGCTCACACCCTCTGTGTCGTAACACTTTTATCATCTCAGTAATCTTCATTAAATCTGCCATTCTTCTTATTTTTCTGAAGTGATTATTGGTTACTTATACAATTGTACTGAGGCATACCCTAACCTAAGGTTCATCCCAACAGTAATAACATCCCCGTGTTACTCCATGAACACTTACTCTATCGGTAGGATTAGTTAGCAGTTACGCCCACCATCCTACAAATTACTAAAAACCCTAAAATCGTATGCATTATACTGCACTGTCGGATATGCATAAGCCACACCAAAGCCAGTTGGAAAAATATATACCAGTACCTGGTGTGTCATGGAAAAAAACCAGGATTATTGGTTTGGGAATAACAAGGATATGTCATTACCTAATCACATCCATCTGATCTAATAAAGGGGGTTGTTTGGGAAATATTTGCCTTAAGATATGAGGATAGATATTTATCTGTATACACTGTATTTATTTATGTATTCTCAAATATCTCGGTGAAATAGGATTTTTCAGAAGTATTGAATGTTTCTAATATTTATTTCTACTGGAAATGTATAATTTTTGAGTGAGGGTATATTTTCCTGAAGTCCACAAGTTGACAATTTCCAGTAAAAACAGTTTGGTTCCTACTCATATAGAGATTTCCTTCCTTTAAAATAGGGAGTGTTTTCAGCAAAACTGGAATGGCTGTTGAAATCAATAGCAAGGTAGTTAATGACAGGTAGTTTTTGGAGGTAACCCCTTCCACTATTCTGTAAAAGACTTTTCATGTTTGTTTTCAACTGTAACTACGGTACAGTAAATGCAATCTGGGTATTACTTTAGGACACGCCTCCTCATGGTACACTATCACTCATCTGGTACGATCAATAGCTGTCTTGATTATTCAGAGGAGAGAGGAGGAGAAAGGTGGTATGGGTGGAAAAAGTATTGGCACCAGTCGATCTTTCCTTGCTAAAGTAATAAAATATGTAATGTGATATCACGTTACAGTAATTGTATAAGAAAAGTAAATCAACCAAAGTCCTGACCATGTGAGCGGATGTAGACGGATGCTGGAAAAGAATGAGCTTAAAGTTGCTGGAGACTGATCCCTGGAGCATCTGCAGTCGACCCTTCCTTTAAGAGAAGTCAATGGTGGGTTGGAGAGCAGTCATTGACCTCTCTCTCCCCGGAGCCAGTTTGTTGAAGTTCAGGATGGAAACTGTAAGCGCTACTGACTTCCGTCAGATAGATAGGAAGATTTCATGCATTTAGTGGTATCTCAAATGCCACAGATTTTTACCTCCTCATTGAAGAAGTGCATCAGTTCAAGACCCTGTGTTACGGAACCTGCACTGCTTCCCAGATGTTCACTCGGGTATCAGCTTGGGCCCACTTGCATGGTATATGTCTCCTTATTTGTATCTATGGCTGGTTGGTCCTGTCCTCCTCCTAGAGGTAATTGCTACAGGACCAAAATTATCTGCTCATATTATGTTGTGATTAGGGGATCGTGATCTTGTAAATTGGGAAAAGTCAAATTCACAATCAAGCAGAGTTTTTACTATATGGGCATGCTGATGGACATAGCAGCAGCGAGAGTCTTATCTCCAGATGATCACATCAATAAGGTCAGAGGGGTACCAGTAGTGCAACCATTTTTATTCAAGATAGTATTGCACTCCTAGCTAGACTTTGGCAAAGCCTATTAACCATCTTTCCTTTTTGGAGAAGCTTCTTCTCTGCAGACATTTCCATCAGTGGTGATTGAAGGATTATTAGTCAGTCTCCAGGGATCCATCCTGTTCTAGGAGACGCAAATATTCTCGGATGGATTGAAGAAGGGGTGGGGCACGCACTTGGGTAACCTTATTGCATCAGGTGGGTGCTCTGTAGAAGAGCAATGTCTGCACATGAGCATCCTTGAAATGTGACCATTTCTTGATTTGCAAGCATTTGAAGAATGTTTAAGACACTTGGTTGTGCTGATGAGTGGCAGCACTACCATAGTAGCTTATATCAACAAGCAAGGAAGCATGGTCTCACTTTTCCTTTGCAAGTTGACAAAGTAGATGCACATTTTTGTGGCAACAGCTAGAAGATTTGCAGACAAAGTGCCTGCAAATCTCTTGCCTATTGCCCAAGCAGAGAATAAAGACAGGTTAACTGCTGAAGGATGAGCTTCTGGCCTCTATGTAGTCAGTGAGAGGATGCAAAAACTCTGTGTATTTGACACTGATATGCCTGAAGTCTTGGAGGGCTTGGCAGTGCTACTTAGAGGATTCAACATCTAACACTCGAGTGACTTGGCCTCCTAATAGGACCGGAATGAAACATCCAAACTCATTTCCTTCTGGCTCTATGAGTCTTCAGAAGACAGAGATACCTGAGGTCATTGTGGAGCTCTGCTATCTCGAGGAGGAATTATCGAGTCTAGTCAAATCAGTATCATCCCTGATTACTTATCTTTTGGGATACTTTGAGCCGAAGATAGTGTCTGAGGTTTCAGACCACCTTCGCCTCTTGATACTTTCAGAACATTGCCCACAGACTCTTGGATTTTTCTCCTTGGGTCCTGTGGGGGCTGCCTAGTAGTTGCGTAACTCTCCCAGCTCCTGCATGTGACAAGTATGCATCTTGTCAAAGGTAGTGCTTTCTGCATAAGTTTCGAGGAAAGGTGGAATGATTGGCCCTTCTACCTTGTATTGATCTTCTCTTGAGGGCCTGAAGCAGTCGTAACCATAGTACGCTGGTCAGTTATACAACGGAGCTCCTTTCTGGCAGGCTATGTTCTGCCAAGATGTATCTCCTCCATTCTCCTAACTAGGGCGAGGATGGGTCAACGTCTTTTTCTAATATTCCTCTAGATATGTGACTTAGTACTGACTTCCTCTTAAATCAGTACTGGCTATGGCCCTAACAGCTTCTACATGCCCATGTTGAGCTGTTGGAGCCACCTTCTTTGCTCTCGTAAGGGACTAGGAAGGATACAAGCGCTGGGAAAAAAAAGAACCTTCCTGTCTGTTCTAGAAAAAGAACCTTCCTGTCTGTTCCAGGGGACTGCCTATCAAGGTTTTTTCTCTAGTTAAAGAACAGAAAGTTTGTATCCGTATAGGAGCAAACCACAAATTTTAAAAGTAATTGCGTATATTTTCTTAGCTATGCTTCCCACATCAACCGCTCATCTTAATCCTTAGTCCAAAGGTCAAAAGTGACGAGATGCGGCCGAGTGACTCCCCCAACCTACCTCTCGCTAATTACTGCACCTTCCTTCTTAACGAGTCAATGGTTGTTCCAGCTTTGCTAAAGATATTCCACTATTTAAAGGACTCTAAAAATCTAAAAATAATACAAATTTCTCTAAAGATTTGTCTCATTTTCAATTGTAAGTTGATTGATCTGATCTTGTAGATATCGGCATTTGTTAAAGAATGCTTTGCATGTTAATTGGTACTGTATTAAGATTATTAAAATTCTTGTATATAGGTGCAGTATTAGTCTTAATATGTAAAACAGTATTTTCTTAATTATAATTCATTTATATCACTGTATTAAAATATTTTAGGTAATGTTAAAATGTCTTTATTTGCAGACTGGATTGTCTTATAGAGTAACTTTTCGAGTAAAAGTTTTATATTGGAAACTACAAGAACAATGGAAGAAGATGGAATGAATTTTTTTGCTCGGCTTCGCAAACTGTGTCATGACTTGGATAAAAATATAGATCCTTTAAAAGAGTCCTTAAGCCAACCAGCTCGGTGAGTTTATAGTTTGTATGCCAGTTACTGTACAAATCTTGGCTCTGTGAATTACAAGCATCTTATTTCATTTGTATGTTGAATCCTGAATAATCTAAAATAGGTACACTGCCTAATGAGTATTTTTTAATTTTCAATATTAAACTTACCCGATAATCATGTAGCTGTCAACTCCGTTGCCCGACAGAATTCTATGGAGGGATACGCCAGCTATCACAATACTAGAAGGGGGTGTATTTACCAGCGCCACCTGTGGCCAGGTACTCAAGTACTTCTTGTTGACACCTCCTCAATTATTCCTCTGTCGTGCTTCCGGCAAGACGTTCTGGGATACGCTTATGTTCTTGGAGTATTTTCACGACTTTGGTGAAGTATTTCTCTTTGATTTCGGCTGTCGCTATTACTGGAAACTTCTATATTAGCTTAGTTAGCTTTTGGAATTAATTTGATTAATTATGGTGACGAGAGAGTATGAACTCTCGTTCACCTTTCAATGGCCGACCCTTCCCTTAGACGGAAGTGTTGGTGTCTAAGAGAGTATAGACTCTCTTTCTTAATTTTGCTTAACAAAAGTTATAGATTTATTTTATATCTCTCCGCCTCTTATAGGCCTCTTCGATTAACTTCCTTTTATTATAAACTCATTAAAATTAATTTTTATATTTGTTTATATTCGACCTTCCTAATAGTAGGCGGTCTTTTACCGAAGTTAATAAACTTCGAGCCCGTCATTTCGGTTTTACCTGTTAACATATTATGCTATTTCCGCCACAGAGTTTGAAAGAATTTCTTTGATAGTCTCGTACTGTTTTCAAAGTTGAACTAACGTTTTGTTTTGTCTCTGCAGTTGTTGACGTTCAGAACGTTCAACTTGCACTCTATCGTTACGATAGAGAAAGAATGTTCACGGTTTCACGTTGCAGTAAGAGTAACCGTGTCTAGCGTTTTGTTCATTCTTTCTTAACTTAATGGTTTTGATCCTAATAAAGGAACTTTTCAGTTTTTTCCTTTAACAATAATATGTTTTAACGATATATATGATTGGGCTCTTCTCTCAGGTTCTAAGTCAAGAGAGAGAGAGAGAGAGAGAGATAGAGACGGAGGGAGAGAGAGGATAAACGTTTCATTCAAGCCTGCCAGGCGTACGAGTAACGTCGTTATCGTTTTTGCTCTTCTCCCTAGTCTCTTTAGGGGAAGAAACTAAACGTTTCTAGAGTGATCTAGTGTTTAGTCTCTTTCCAGCCACTGAATTATCTTTCATTAGATTTTTCTGTTACATTGTAATTCTGTTTTCGCAATTACTAACTTTGAGAAAGGATAGAATTGCGTATTTCAGGTACAAACCACTTAAAGTTTCGAGTTCAGTGAAATAAGTGCAAACAGAAATCAAAGTGATAAGTGATTAGTGCGTGAGGGTACTTTTATGCGCGCCAGTCGTCCTCCCAGTCCGGGACCTCTTGCAAGCTCCCAAGCCCAGGGGAGAAGCAATGTCGAAGGGCATAAGGGTTCAGCAGGCCTTGATCGGCGCACAGAAGTATCCTCGGTGGTTGTGGGCGTGTCTTACCGAGACCGTCACTCCCACCCGCAGACGATTGAGCCCTTATTTTGCTCGTCTGCAGAAGAGATTAGGGGAGAAAATAAAGGCAGAGTAACGCTGGTCTCAGGTCTCAAGACCTCTTAAACGTTAAGTCCAGACCTATGCCAGACGTACGAAGTTAAAGTTCACAACCCGAATGCAGTCATTGGGTTAGCTCTGACTCTCCTCAGTCATCAGTTGATTACACTCCGCCTAAGAGGAGTAAGGTTCTGCCGCAACAGATCTCTGCTGTTAAGGCTTTACCTCAGCAGACCTTAGTGTCTGCCGACCCCAAGTTGACTCTACTACAGTCCATACAGTCACAACTTTCGGTCTTGATGCGCGAGTGTCGGGCTGAGAGTGTTGCGCCTCCGCCTCCGCCTACACTCCCCCCCCGCCTATGATCGCTCCGCCTGATCGCAGTACCACCTGCCAGGCGTACGATGTTGTGAACTCTACTACAGTCCATGCAAGCACAGCTTTCGGACTTGATGTGTGAGTGTCGGGCTGAGAGTGTTGTTCCTCCGCCTCCGCCTACACTCCCTCCACCTACACTCGCTCCGCCTGATCGCAGTTCCATCTGCCAGGCGTACGATGTTGTGGACTCTACTACAGTCCATGCAAGCACAGCTTTCGGACTTGATGCGTGAGTGTCGGGCTGAGAGTGTTGCTCCTCCGCCTCCGCCTACACTCCCTCCACCTACACTCGCTCCGCCTGATCGCAGTACCACCTGCCAGGCGTACGATGTTGTGGACTCTACTACAGTCCATGCAAGCACAGCTTTCGGACTTAATGCGTGAGTGTCGGGCTGAGAGTGTTACTCCTCCGCCTCCGCCTACACTCCCTCCGCCTACGCTCGCTCCGCCTGATCGCAGTACCACCTGCCAGGCGTACGATGTTGAGCCACGTGCTGAGTTTGCTGTTCCCTGTGGTGTTCAGCCTCCGCCTTCCTTAAGGCAACCTTTACAATGGGATCAGGAGGATTATACCTCTCTTCCTCCGCCTCCACTTGCTGCTCCACCAGTGATGCAACACTCGGTTGAGGTACAACAACCTCTCCCGTCCATGAGTCAGTCTCCTCAGCTCTCGCTGCAGCGAGCTCAACCCTCCACAAGGCAAGCACCACAACACCTTAGCCTTGCGCCTCAGGAGCCTCAGCTTGCGAGACATTTACCTTGTTCTGCGCAGCCTCTTCCTCATCGCGCTCCGCTCACACCACAGGAACTGGAACTTGCTACTCCGCTTCCGCCAACCGCTCAGCAAGCGCAACCCTTGGGTTCAACCACTCATGCTAGGAGTCAGCCTCCTCCACCCATGCGCCTTCCTTCTGCTTGTCTTTTATTCAGCCTTTGCAGACTGAGCCTCAGGTGTTCCCTCAACGGAGTCTTGAAGAGGAAACCACAACTATTGTTGTTCCAGCTCGTTCTGACTCTGCTGTTCAGCATACCTTACCTCCATTTTCATACCATGGTTTAAACCCCATGCAAGCATGCATAAAGCACTCTAGCACTGGTCATGGAATTTCTGAGAAATGTTAAACGCCATGCACACGCTCTGCTTTCCTTACAGCAGGCTCTGCTTACAGCAGGCTCTGCTTACAGCAGGCTCTGCTTACTACATGCTCAGCATACAGCATGCTCTGCATTCAGCATGCTCTGCATACAACATGCTCTGCATACAGCATGCTCTGCATTCAGCATGCTCTGCATACAACATGCTCTACATACAGCATGCTCTGCATACAGCATACTCTGCATACATCATGCTCTGCATACCTTACCGCATGCTTCTCAACACATCTTGGGTTGTTGCCAACTCACTAGACTGTCAAGCAGTTTCATAACGTTGCCTTCTAGTCTGCTGCTTTTGCACCAGTGAACCCTCACTCAGAGAACTTAGCTTTTCTAGGATAAGGTCCCTGTAGATGAGAAAGTTCTTTTCTCCCTCCTTCTGATATTCCCTTGAGGACTCTGTCATTTGGAGGGAGCCTTTAACTGCATAACCTCTTATGGACTTTTATTTAAGCATAACATGCTTACAGGGAAGGTAATGGTTCCACTTCAGTCGCTAATCCCGTCTGTTACCACACCTGCTCCCATAGACCTTGAGCTGTGTTGCATGGCATGCAGTCCAAGCTTAGTCCTTGTTAGAGGATTTTTTGTTTACGGAGTCAATGTGTCACGGGGAAGACGTTCAACAACCAACAGAAGTGACTTGTTGTGACGCAGTGCGGCAACCTCAGCAACCCGTTAAGGAGTTGTCTGTACGACCCAGACAGTCTAGACAGATTCGGGTTGTCACTGTACTTCCTCGCTTGCCCATGATTGACAGTTTACAGACTGTGCAGCAGTATCATGATCTTGTGTCCGGCTCCGTCAGACGACTGGCTTTTAAGAGCTCCCACAAGTCGTCGCTGTCTGGAGATTTTCAAATGGACTATGGATCTGACCAAGGAACTGGGCCTCCTGGTCAATTTTGAGGAGTCTCAGCTCGTTCCATCCCAGACCATTGTCTCCTTGGGTATGGATCTTCAGAGTCGAGCTTTTCGGACTTGTCCGTCGGCCCCAAGGATCTTCCAAGCCCTAGAATGCATCCAGAGCATGCTGAGAAGGAACCGATGCTTAGTCAGGCAGTGGATGAGTCTAACAGGGACACTTTCATCGCTGGCCCTGTTCATCGAGTTAGGGAGACTCCACCTCCGCCCCCTTCAGTATCATCTAGCTGCTCACTGGATAAAGGACATGACGCTAGAGACGGTCTCAGTTCCTGTTTCCGAAGAGATGAGGTCTACTCTAACGTGGTGGAAGAACAGCATTCTTCTCAAGGAAGGTCTACCATTGGCTGTTCAGACCCCCGACCACCGTCTCTTCTCGGACGCATCGGACACGGGCTGGGGTGCGACACTGGACGGACAGGAATGCTCGGGAACATGGAATCAGGAGCAAAGGACACTTCACATCTATTGCAAGGAGTTGTTGGCAGTTCATCTGGCCTTGATAAACTTCAAGTCCCTCCAGCTAAACAAGGTGGTGGAGGTGAACTCCGACAACACCACAGCCTTGGCTTACATCTCCAAGCAGGGAGGGACTCATTCGAGGAAGTTGTTCGAGATCGCAAGGGACCTCCTCATTTGGTCAAAAGATCCAAAGCTCACGCTGGTAACGAGGCTCATTCAGGGCGATATGAATGTCATGGCAGATCGCCTCAGCCGGAAGGGTCAGGTCTTCCCCACAGAGTGGACCCTTCACAAGAATGTTTGCAGCAGACTTTGGGCCCTGTGGGGTCAGCCAACCATAGATCTATTCGCTACCTCGATGACCAAGAGGCTCCTCTTGTATTGTTCTCCGATTCCAGACCCAGCAGCAGTTCGCGTGGATGCCTTTCTGCTGGATTGGTCCCATCTCGACCTGTATGCATTCCCGCCGTTCAAGATTGTCAACAGGGTACTTCAGAAGTTCGCCTCTCACAAAGGGACACGGCTGACGTTGGTTGCTCCCCTCTGGCCTGCGAGAGAATGGTTCACCGAGGTACTGCAATGGCTGGTCGACGTTCCCAGGACTCTTCCTCTAAGAGTGGACCTTCTGCGTCAACCTCACGTAAAGAAGGTACACCCAAACCTCCACGCTCTTCGTCTGACTGTCTTCAGACTATCGAAAGACTCTCAAGAGCTAGAGGCTTTTCGAAGGAGGCAGCCAGAGCGATTGCCAGAGCAAGGACGACATCCACTCTCAGAGTC
Organism: Palaemon carinicauda; assembly: GCF_036898095.1. Lineage (NCBI taxonomy): Eukaryota > Metazoa > Arthropoda > Malacostraca > Decapoda > Palaemonidae > Palaemon > Palaemon carinicauda. The sequence goes on along the minus strand of NC_090732.1, from coordinate 2,666,428 downwards.
TATCAGTCTAAATGGGAAGTCTTCCGAAGCTGGTGCAAGGCCAATGCAGTTTTCCTCAACCAGTACCACTGTAACCCAGATTGCTGACTTCCTGTTACATCTAAGGAACGTAAGATCCCTATCAGCTCCTACGATCAAGGGTTACAGAAGTATGTTGGCAGCGGTTTTCCGCCACAGAGGCTTGGATCTTTCCTCCAACAAAGATCTACAGGACCTCCTTAGGTCTTTTGAGACCTCAAAGGAACGTCGGTTGTCCACTCCAGGCTGGAATCTAGACGTGGTCCTAAGGTTCCTAATGTCATCAGGATTTGAACCGCTCCAATCAGCCTCTTTTAAGGACCTCACATTAAAAACTCTTTTCCTCGTGTGCTTAGCAACAGGTAAAAGAGTAAGTGAGATCCACGCCTTCAGCAGGAACATAGGTTTCACATCTGAAACGGCTACATGTTCCTTGCAGCTCGGTTTTTTGGCTAAAAACGAGCTTCCTTCCCGTCCTTGGCCTAAGTCGTTCGAGATCCCAAGCCTGTCCAACATGGTGGGGAACGAACTGGAGAGAGTTCTTTGCCCAGTTAGAGCTCTTAAGTACTATCTAAGAAGGTCAAAACCATTACGAGGACAATCAGAAGCCTTATGGTGTGCTATCAAGAAGCCTTCTCTACCAATGTCTAAGAACGCAGTTTCTTACTACATCAGGCTTCTGATTAGAGAAGCAAATTCTCATCTGAAGGAAGAAGACCTTGCTTTGCTGAAGGTAAGGACACATGAAGTGAGAGCTGTGGCTACTTCAGTGGCCTTCAAACAGAACCGTTCTCTGCAGAGTGTTATGGATGCAACCTATTGGAGAAGCAAGTCAGTGTTCGCATCATTCTATCTCAAAGATGTCCAGTCTCTTTACGAGTACTGCTACACCCTGGGACCATTCGTAGCAACGAATGCAGTAGTAGGCGAGGGCTCAGCCACTACATTCCCATAATCCCATAACTTTTTAACCTTTCTCTTGAATACTTTTTATGGGTTGTACGGTCGGCTAAGAAGCCTTCCACATCCTTGTTGATTTGGCGGGTGGTCAATTCTTTCTTGAGAAGCGCCGAGGTTAAAGGTTGTGATGAGGTCCTTTAGTATGGGTTGCAGCCCTGTATACTTTAGCACCTTTGAGTTGATTCAGCCTCCCAAGAGGAACGGTGCGCTCAGTAAGGAAGACGATCTTATTAAAGGCAGAGTAACGGTTCAAGTCGACTTCCTTACCAGGTACTTATTATTTCATTGTTATTGTGGATAACTGATTATATGAAATACGGGATACTTAGCTATCCTTTAGTCTTGTACACTGGTTTTTCACCCACCCCCCTGGGTGTGAATCAGCTACATGATTATCGGGTAAGTTTAATATTGAAAAATGTTATTTTTATTAATAAAATAAATTTTTGAATATACTTACCCGATAATCATGATTTAATCGACCCTCCCTTCCTCCCCATAGAGAACCAGTGGACCGAGGAATAATTGAGGAGGTGTCAACAAGAAGTACTTGAGTACCTGGCCACAGGTGGCGCTGGTAAATACACCCCCTTCTAGTATTGTGATAGCTGGCGTATCCCTCCATAGAATTCTGTCGGGCAACGGAGTTGACAGCTACATGATTATCGGGTAAGTATATTCAAAAATTTATTTTATTAATAAAAATAACATATTTTTTTAAAATTGGGTGTGTGCATCTGTGGTTTTCCAAGTGCTGTACTGTTTCTTTGTTCATTGTTTAAGTTGCCTGTCCTTTGTTACTGTCAAATCAGCATTTTCTTGCTTTTTTTTATTGTTGAGACTATTTATTGTTATTATTAGATTAGAATCTGATTTTAACTCGAGTGCAATCTTTCGTGTAAGTATTATTTCGATGAATCCTACCTGCAAATCACCATGCTAATAATCTATAATTGGAAAGTTCTCAAGTCCTGCATAATATATTGGGCATTCAACTGTTAAATTCCAACCCCCTACTCGCCTTTGTTTTCAGTCAGCTAATTTTTCTAACTGGTGAGCCATTCTTTGTATATATAATTGATTCATACCCCTATTTCTACATATTGAAATACTTTAAAAGGAAGTTGATCACATTTTATTCAATTTTACACTTATTCAAAATGATTAAAGGTTTAAAGGTCAGTAATGAATGGTGGAGGTAAGGGACAGTGATAATGCCCTAGAAACTGACCATATATACATATAATCAGCTCCCAAGCCCCCTCTTCACCCAAGCTTAGTACCGGGGAGAGACAGAAATGGCTGTTGATGTCTCAGCAGGTAGATCTATAGGTTCCTCCAAACACTTCTCATCCTTAGCTCACAAGGAAGGTGAGGTTGCAGACACTACAACAACCTATTGAGCTTAAGAGGGTCTTGAACCTCAGTCCTGCAGATTCCCAGGCAGGGACTTTACCAACAGGCTACCACAACCCTTGGTTATTCAATATATTTTATATTCTTTAAAGTTCTTTCTGACTACATGAAAAATCACCCCTAGAAATCTATGAATTTGGGATGATTATAAGTTACCAAGTTACTGTATTGGTTTGTATGAAAAAATTATTAGAATTTAAAAAGTGACAGATGGTATAAAACATTGTAATCATTATTAAGGTTTTCATTGTTATTCTTGTGTAGTACCATATTGTAAAACCTAATATTTTTATCTAAATGTCCAGGAATGCACCACATTTATACGACAGAGGACTGAACATGTTGAAGAAGGAAGTTCAAGATTTGAAAGTAAGTATGTACAGTATTTGTTAACTGGGTATAAAATTTCTAGTTCATGTTATAAGTGGTTTAGCATTTCCTGTTATTAATTGTGATTGGCTATGATCAATATTGGTATTTCTCATATGTACATAAGGCAATCTTTTTCTTCTTTCTCTACAAGCTTGTCCATATTTGGGATCGCTGTAATGGTCGTTAACACTTTTCTCTATTTCCTTCGGTTCAGTGCATCTTTCTCGCTCAATCCCAAGTCCCTCATATCTCTTTTCACGCAGTCAATCCATTGCAATTTTGGTCTACCTAACCTTCTCTCACCAGGTAGTCCCTTATCCATCATCTTCCTTATCGGATGAGCTTCCTCTCGTCTCTTTATATATCCATACCATCTCAGTGTTCTTTCTCTCACCTTAGTTGAAACTGGTGCTATTTTGAGAGTGCCTCTAACATGTGAGTTCTTGATCCTCTCTTGTAAGTCCACATTGCCACCTCAACATCCTCATCTTAGTTACATCAATCCTGTTCTCATCTCTCCTCTTAGTTGTAATGCCATTTTGAAAGTTAAAATAGCAGTCGATAAGTTCATGGCAAGTTTTAGAGCCAAAGCTTTTATTTAAACAAATAGGTTAAACCTCCTGTAGACATTTTTGTTCTGAAATTGCATCATTTTAGGCTGTTATCATTTACTCAAAGAACATGACTTGGAAAGAAGAAAATATTTCAAGTGAATTTAGAATGAGGTTATTCAACTATTCAATCATTTCTAGACAGTGATCCTTAAGTGGGAGATGTTGAGTGAAGTATTGAATTAAAAGCTCAAGATAGAGACCGACTGGGGAAATCTAACTGAGGCCCTTTGTGTCAATAGGCGTAGGAGGAGATGATGATGATGATCCCGAAGGAACCCCTCTCAGAAATTTGGCATATAATATCCATGTAGGAGTGGAAATATATAAAATTTTATCATTGCCCGCAAACATAACCGAACAATATGGAAAGAGATCACAACTCGTGAGAAATAGGTCTTAGCTCAGAGAAGATTTAAATCTCACTTTACCATGAGTTCATTGCTATATACTACAGTATCTCTCTCTCTCTCTCTCTCTCTCTCTCTCTCTCTCTCTCTCTCTCTCTCTCTCTCTCTCTCTCTCTCTCTCTCATATTAAGAAATAATTTATTCTGTTCCTTTTTTTTTTCACAGACAATTAATGAAGATGCAAAAAAGACTCAGAGGTCTGTTCAGACTTTTTCTAATTGGCTACAGTCCATGCAGGAGTTTATTGACAGCAAAGAAGAAGAGATCAACAAACTAGAAAAATATCTTGTAAAGTGAGTTTTATCAAAAATGGGTGATTCTTTTTATTTATCAAATTCAAATTTTTTCTACATATGAAATTTATTTTTTTTTGCCGTGCTGATATCGAATCCTACTGCATATTTTGATTAATAATCTATGCATTATAATTTGATTTAATCAAGGGGTTGTATTCATTTAATTGCTAAACATTTTGAATGTTATAAACAGTTGTGCTATTTATTCACGCCGTTTTTTTTTGTGCTTAATTTTAGATTTGGTTATGTTCCAATGGAAAGACCAGTCGCAGCCACATCAGGTATCAGTCCAACTTTGTCTGGTCAGGAGACGACTACAAAGGAGCACGTACCTTGCAAAAAAGACATAGATTCACAGTAAGACATTTTGCTCTCTTCATTTATTTCTTAGCCTGGGATCCTTGATATTAACCTCTCGTGATATTACATTAAGACCAGCTTAGGTACAGTACTTTTGTATTTTGGTTATTATTTTTAAGTGCTGCTTTTATGTTATGGCTTTCTGGTTTATTCTACATTATTATTATTATTAGCTAAGCTACAACCTTAGCTGGAAAAGCAAGATGCTGTAAACCCGAGGGATCCAACTGGGAAAAATAACCCAGTGAGGAAAGGAAATAAGGAACTTAATAAACGATATGAGAAATAATTAACAATTAATTGAATATTTTAAAAATGGTAACAACATCAAAACATATTTCATTTATAAACTATAAGAAGACTTGTGACAGCCTGTTCAACATGAAAACATTTGCTGCAAGTTTGAACTTTTGAAGTTCTATCTATGAATATGATAAATGAATAAGTGAATTTCGTTGTTCAAACCAATTTATAAAAGCTTGGTTAATGGAGTTTTATCTTAATCTTGATGAGTTGAATATTATTGTTTAGAAAAAATAGGTAAGCAAAATTATTCCTATTATATTTATTTTTTAAATATTTAACTTAGCCGGTGAATATATAATAGCTGCTGCTCCAGCGGCTCGACAGAAAAACACACAAAAACTCGCGAGCGATCGCTATGAAGGTTGCGGGTGTGCCCACCAGCGCCAACTATCGGCCAGATACCGCATATGCATGTAAACAAGCCTCAATTCTTCTCTGTCGGTCTGAACGACAAGACGTACCATTACTCGCTGTATAACCTGGAGTTTTTCAACAGACTTGGTGAAGTACTTCATTTTGGTTTGAGCTTTCGCAGTGCAGGTGTTTTATCCTCAACTTAAACTCTTGAACTCTTTTTTTGGACAGATTTAATTGTTGATGACTTTGGATTGTTTTTTGGACTTTCTTTGACTTTTTCAAAATGGCTGACCCTTCTCAAATTCCTAGATTTCGTAAGTGTAATGCTAGGGATTGCAATAGGCGTCTTCCAAAGGCCTCTCTCGACCCACATACTGTGTGTTCTAATTGTCGGGGTAAAACCTGTCAATTAGGAGATCGGTGTGAGGAGTGCGTGGGCCTTTCGGAATTCGATTGGCTTGAATATGACAAGTATTCTCGTAAGCTATAGAGAGATAGGGTGAGGAGAAGTTCCTCTAGATCGGTAGATTTTTCCTCTACCCATGCCCCTGAACCTAATCCTTCCCCTGTAGTAGTTGTGCCTGAACCCTCTACTAGCACTCAGGAACCATCAATGCGGGATATGTTACGTGCCATTCATGCTTTGGGCGAAAGAGTTGAGTCGTTAGCTACAGATCGTAATCAACTCATGGCTGACGTTAAAGAGCTAAAGTGTCAGAGTGCCACAGCGGAAAATCGTGGGAAAGTGATTAGTGCGCAAAGTGTTTTCAGTGTTGCGACCGAGGGTTCGTCTGTTCGTGCCTGTCGTTCGCCTAGTCCGGGACCTCTTGCAAGCTACCAAGCCCAGGGGAGAAGTAATGTCGTACGACTTATGGGTTCGAGAGGCCTTGATCAGCGAACAGACGTTCCCTCTATGGTAACAGGCGTGTCTCATCAAGACCGCCCCTACCATAAGACGAGAGAAACCATTTTCTCCTCGTCATCCGAAGGCTTTTCGCATAAGAAACCGTGGAGCAAGGTTTCAAGGCCCTTAAAGCGAAAGTCGGTCCCTTCAAGACAGGTCCAGCGTCCTGGTTGTAGCCATTGGGACAGCTCTGACCCTTTGCAATCATCGGAAGACTGCTCGCCGCCTAAGCAGAAACGTTACACAGGCTCCGAGAGTCTTGGTATAGGCAAGGTTTTGCAGTCTCAGACGTTACCCTCGTCTTTTACCGCACCCATTCCCGTTGATCCTAAATGGGTTGTACTGCAAGACATGCAGATCAAGCTCGCCTCCCGTATGGAAGACTATTCTGCTGAAAAGGTTCACGATGTTCCTCGCCGCTTAGCTAATCGAGATCCTGGCCTTCAGCCGCCAAAACGAGCCTTTGCTCGTCCTGTTGACGTTGGCGTTACTAAGTCACGTCAGTCACGCTTTGTAGAGCCTCACTCGATGCAGTCCCGTGTTGACTTTCAGCCGCATATGGACGTTCAGCCGCTTCCTAATGCTCTTGTTGACGTTCAGGACGTTCGCCAACCAGCGGAGTTGACTTGTTTTGACGCTGAGCGTCAAACACCGCAGTCAAGAGTTGTTTTGACTGCTCAGTCTAGGCAGTCAAGGCAGTCTCGAGTTGACGTCGAGCGTCCTCCCGCTCCTGTTGTTGTTGACAGTTAGGCTGTTAAGCAGTTACATGACGTAGCATCCTGGACTGCTACTGATGCACCAGTGCGTGTGGACTCTGCGTGTCAAGCATTGCCAACCCCTTTGCTTGTTACTCAGCAGTTGTCGGACGAAGATCCTTCAGATGAGGACGTTGCTGATCCTCATCATGATGATCATCCTTCAGATGTAGACGAACCTAAGACGGTTCCTCCTTCGATGGACTTTAAGAAAGTCATGTTGATTTTCAAGGATCTTTTTCCCGATCACTTTGTTACCGTTGCGCCTCGTTCGCCACCGTCTGAGTTTGCTCTAGACTTACCTGCTAACATGGCAGCCTTTACTAAGCTAGTGCTTTCTCGCTCTTCCAAGAGGGCTTTACGACTTTTAGGCGACTGGTTGGATACCAGGAGGAGTTTGGGGAAGACGGCCTTTGCCTTCCCTCCTTCAAAGCTCTCGTCTAGATCGAGCGTCTGGTATGCCACGGGAGAAGTTCTCGGCTTGGGAGTCCCTGCCTCTGCCCAGGGTGACTTCTCAAGCCTCGTAGACTCTCCCCGCCGCCTAGCCATGAGACGCTCGAAGATTAGTTGGTCCTTCTCGGACCTTGACCATCTGCATAAAGGCGTATACAGGGCCTTTGAAGTATTCAACTTGCTTGACTGGTCATTAGGAGCTTTAAGTAGGAAAATCTCGTCTGCTGACAGAGATGTTTCCTTACTTATCATGTCATGTATGGATAAAGCCATCCGCGATGGTTCCAATGAGCTCGCCTCCACTTTTACGTCGGGAGTCTTAAAGAAGCGAGATTCCCTTTGCTCTTTTCTTTCGCCAGGAGTTACTCCCTGTCAGAGATCAGAACTGCTCTTTGCTCCCTTATCAGCGTCCTTGTTTCCGCAACAACTGGTTAAGGATATAGCTTCTTCGCTTGTGCAGAAGGACACCCATGACTTGATGGCGTCCTCTGCTCGCAAAGGGACTCCTTCTACATCCTTTGCTGTAAGACCCAGGATCGAGACTCCGGCATCCAGATTTATCCCGCCCTTTCGTGGCAGAGCTCCCAGCAGGGGAAGCGCTCGTGCCAAGGGAAAGAGAGGTAAGAAGAGAGGAGCCAAGTCCTCACGTGGTAGAGTCTGACTGCCCACAGCCTCAGACAGCGGTAGGAGCCAGATTGAAGAGCTTCTGGCAGGCCTGGGAGAAGAGGGGCGCAGACCAAGAGTCTGTTCGGTTGCTCAGAGAGGGATACAAAATTCCGTTTGTACGCAAACCTCCTCTAGTGACAACTCCCATAGACCTCTCTCCCAGGTACCGAGAGGAGTCAAAGAGACAAGCCCTAAACCAAGAAGTGTCTCTGTTGCTAGAGAAGGGAGCGGTGGTGAAAGTCTCGGACCTTCAATCACCGGGGTTTTACAACCGTCTCTTCCTAGTCCCAAAGAAGACAGGAGGTTGGAGACCGGTGCTAGACGTCAGTGCGCTCAACGTTTTTGTTACGAAAACAAAGTTCACTATGGAGACCACGAAGTCCGTCTTAGCAGCGGTCAGAAAGGGAGACTGGATGGTCTCTCTCGACCTACGAGATGCGTACTTCCACATTCCTATACACCCAGATTCCCAACCGTTTCTGAGGTTTGTTTTCAGGAATTTGGTATACCAGTTTCGGGCCCTGTGCTTTGGCCTCAATCCTGCTCCTCTCGTGTTTACGAGGCTCATGAGGAATGTGGCAAAATTCCTCCATTTATCGGGAATCCGAGCCTCCCTGTACTTGGACAACTGGCTTCTCAGGGCATCGTCCAGCCATCGCTGTCTGCAGGATCTTCATTGGACGTTGGATCTGACCAAGGAATTGGGACTTTTGGTCAACCTAGAAAAGTCCCAGCTGATCCCATCCCAAACTATTCTATATTTAGGGATGGAGATTCGCAGTCCAGTTTTTCGGGCTTTTCCGTCTGCCACCCGAATAGATCAAGCCCTGCTCAAAGTCCAACTAATGCTGAAGAGAGAACGGTGCTCAGTCAGGAATTGGATGAGTCTCGTAGGAACTCTATCATCCCTGGAGCAGTTTGTCTCGCTAGGAAGACTACACCTTCGGCCTCTCCAGTTCCATCTAGCCTTTCACTGGAACAAGGACAAGACGTTAGAGACGGTGTCAATCCCGGTCTCCGAACCAGTAAAGGCATGCCTGAAATGGTGGAACAGCAATATCAGTATGAGAGAGGGACTATCCCTAGCAGTTCGGAACCCAAACCACGTGTTGTTCTCAGACGCGTCGGATTTGGGTTGGGGTGCGACCCTGGACGGTCGGGAATGCTCAGGTCTGTGGACCTCAAGTCAGAGGAGCATGCACATCAACGGCAAGGAGCTATTGGCAGTCCACTTGGCCTTGATGAAATTCGAAAGTCTCCTTCGAAACAAAGTGGTAGAGGTCAACTCCGACAATACCACAGCTTTGGCGTACATCTCCAATCAAGGAGGCACACACTCCCTCACGCTGTACGAGATCGCAAGGGACCTGCTCATTTGGTCAAGAAATCGAGGCATCTCCCTGTTAACGAGATTTATCCAGGGCGACTTGAACGTCTTGGCAGACTGTCTCAGTCGGAGGGGTCAGGTGATTCCCACGGAATGGACCCTCCACAAGGACGTGTGCAAGAGTCTTTGGGCGACTTGGGGTCAACCCACCATAGACCTCTTTGCCACCTCGATGACCAAGAGGCTTCCAATCTATTGCTCTCCAGTCCCAGATCCAGAAGCAATACACATAGATGCATTTCTACTAGATTGGTCTCATCTGGACTTATATGCATTCCCACCATTCAAGATTGTCAACAAGGTACTGCAGAACTTCGCCTCTCACGAAGGGACAAGGTTGACGTTGGTTGCTCCCCTCTGGCCCGCGAGAGAGTGGTTCACCGAGGTACTTCGATGGCTGGTAGACTTTCCAAGAAGTCTTCCTCTAAGGGTAGATCTATTACGTCAGCCCCACGTAAAGAATGTTCATCAAAGCCTCCCCGCTCTTCGTCTGACTGCCTTCAGACTATCGAGAGACTCTCAAGAGCTCGAGGCTTTTCGAAGGAGGCAGCCAGTGCGATTGCAAGAGCGAGGAGAGCTTCTACCATTAGAGTATACCAGTCGAAGTGGGAAGTCTTTCGAGACTGGTGCAAGTCAGCATCTGTGTCCTCGTCCAGTACCTCTGTAGCCCAAATCGCAGATTTTCTTTTACATCTGAGAAATGTTCGCTCCCTCTCAGCTCCCACGATTAAGGGCTACAGGAGCATGTTGGCTTCAGTCTTTCGTCATAGAGGCTTAGATCTTTCCAACAATAAAGATCTCCAAGATCTCCTTAAGTCTTTCGAGACCTCTAAGGAACGTCGTTTGGCAACTCCTGGATGGAACTTAGACGTGGTCCTAAGGTTCCTCATGTCAGACAGGTTTGAGCCATTACATTCAGCCTCCCTGAAGGATCTCACCCTCAAGACACTTTTCCTAGTGTGCTTGGCTTCGGCTTAAAGGGTCAGTGAACTTCATGCCTTCAGTAAGAACATCGGCTTTTCTACAGAAAAAGCCACTTGTTCACTTCAACTTGGTTTCCTGGCCAAAAATGAACTGCCGTCTCGTCCTTGGCCTAAATCTTTTGATATTCCTTGCTTATCAGAGATCGTAGGCAACGAACTGGAAAGAGTGCTATGTCCTGTTAGAGCTCTTAAGTTCTACCTAGCCCGTACTAAGTCCTTACGAGGTAGATCTGAGGCATTATGGTGCTCAGTTAAGAAACCATCATTGCCTATGTCAAAGAATGCTTTGTCATATTTTATCAGATTTTTAATACGAGAGGCTCATTCTCACTTGAATGAGAAAGACCGATGTTTGCTTAAGGTTAAGACGCACGAAGTAAGAGCTATAGCAACCTCCGTGTCCTTCAAGAAAAATAGATCTCTGCAAAGTATTATGGACGCGACCTTTTGGAGAAGCAAGTCGGTATTCGCGTCATTTTACTTAAAAGATGTCCAGACTCTTTACGAGGACTGCTACACACTGGGTCCATTCGTTGCAGCGAGTGCAGTAATGGGTGAGGGTTCTACCACTACATTACCCTAATTCCAATATCCTTTTTAATCTGTCTCTTGAAATGTTTTTAATCTTGTTTTTGGGTTGTACGGAAGGCTAAGAAGCCTTTCGCATCCTGGTTGATTTGGCTGGTGGTCAAAGTCATTTCTTGAGAGCGCCCAGATTAGGGGTTTGATGAGATCCTGTTGTATGGGTTGCAGCCCTTGATACTTCAGCTCCTGGGAGTCTTTCAGCATCCTAAGAGGATTGCTGGGCTTCGTGAGGAAGACAGACTAACAAGGCAGAGTAATCGTCTAAGTCAACTTCCTTACCAGGTACCTATATATTTGGGTTTTGTTATGTTATAACTGTCAAAAACTCTAAGCATATACGCTGTAAACTTAATTAACTCTGGTCTCTACCCACCACCATGGGTGTGAATCAGCTATTATATATTCACCGGCTAAGTTAAATATTTAAAAATGATATTTTAATTATAAAATAAATTTTTGAATATACTTACCCGGTGAATATATAAATTAAACGGCCCTCCCTTCCTCCCCATTAGAGACGCAGCGGGACGAGAAGAATTGAGGCTTGTTTACATGCATATGCGGTATCTGGCCGATAGTTGGCGCTGGTGGGCACACCCGCAACCTTCATAGCGATCGCTCGCGAGTTTTTGTGTGTTTTTCTGTCGAGCCGCTGGAGCAGCAGCTATTATATATTCACCGGGTAAGTATATTAAAAAATTTATTTTATAATTAAAATATCATATTAATAATTCTTTGAGCTTTTGTTAAACCATAATGTTTATTGCCAAGATGAGCAACTTGTCTATTCTTTGAGCTATAGTTGAAGCACTCCATTTGTAAGATGAGTAACTTCTCAAGATGTGCAAACAAATTTAATTTTTTTTATAAGAAAAATCATTATCGCATTGGAACTAATAATTAAAGTTTATTCCTTGAAGTCTAAACCTGTAATACAAGATAACGAGTCAAGTTATCTTGACTTGTTGCAACAGCCTAAGTTTTCAAAAGTAACTTGGACATACTGTACTGTACTTACGGTAGACTAATGCAAGACTAGAGAGGTACCAAGCAAAAGGTTGTTCTCTCTAAACTGCCTTGCTTGAGAATTACAAAACCTATGACTTACCCTAAAAAATTGGAAATACTTCAGATCATTAATGTCTAAATCAAAATTCCAAAACAGAAAGGGGTAGTCAAATTCATCAAAATAATAATTTGAAATCACTAACATCGTCTAATCAATGGTACCCTTGATGATTCTAGCTTTAATTCTCAAGAATAAGAGAGAAAGGTAAAGCACACGAGATGAGAGTATCCAATATGTTGGTATAACAGACAAGTTAACAGTATAGTGAACTGTGTAAATACTAGTTATAGTAAACTGTTATGATCTGCACATTGAAGAGATAAGATACAGAAAGATGCCAACAGAAGAGAAGTTTATTTCCTCCATAATGACCCAGAAGAGAGTGCTATTGTAGATGTAAGTCTAAAACTATAGGGGCTCAATTGACTAAGTACTGCCTGGCTTGAGAAAATATGGGGAAAAAACCAAGTTTTCTTGCAGTTTTTGCTCTAAGTCTAAGATAGAATCCCTACCATCAATACAGAGCCATGTTTCTTTACAGTTTCTGCTCTGGGGTAAAGTTAGTATGTCATTAACAGGTTGTTGGAGAGTATCTGTTCATCTCTGATACAACTTACTGTAGTTAAGCATATCTTGGAGAAGCTAGTAATGTGTGTCTTATCTATTGAAGCACTATTCTAGTTGTATGTCATGCTAGAGAGTTAAGCATGTATCAGAAACGACATGCTAAAGGGCATTAGAAAGGGGCTCTCTAAGCTCAAGGAGTCTATGCAGAATATATAATTACTGACCTATTATCCTAACCAAGCAAATAAGTAGTTTAGATGAAACTTTGCACTTTCTGAGACTAGGCTCTTTACTAGTAAATTGAGCGCTCGATGTACAGTAGTTACGCTGAAATCACAAAGATCGTTGTCTAAGGTGTCCCGACTCAAGTGCAGAGTAGTAGTGCAAATAAGTGGAGATAGGAAGATGACTGACTGTGATATCACTTGAAATTATTTTCCGGTGATGAAAAGAATGCTCATTGAGGCGTCACCAATTCAAGCTATGAGAACCCATTCCTATCAAAGGCCCCTTTCTTATATTTGGCATTGGAGAGTTTTGTTTCCAGTGTGGGCATTTGAGAGGTGTCATTTCTGTCCAAGACTGTACTAGAAAGTGGGACTAGCTAGTCTTGCTTACTAAAATATACCAGAGAAAGTAAATAAAAGAGGGAAGGTGTTCAGCCTTTACCGCACAGTACTAGAATACCTTTAGGTAAAGGGGAACAATTACATGTCAAAAATTATAGTTGATGTTATTCAACTGTAGGTAGTAGGTTGGCCAAGACACCAGCCACGTGTTGAGATACTACCTCTCAAGAGTTACCGAGTCCTTTGACTGGCCAGACGGTACTACTGTGCATTGGACCCCTCTCTCTGGTTACTGCTCATTTTTCCTTTGCCTGTCCATACACTGAATAGTCTGGCCTATTCTTTCCACTTTCCCCTCTGTCCTCATACACCTGACAGCACTGAGATTACCAAACAATTCTCCTAAGCTCAAGGGGTTAACTACTGCACTGTAATTGTTCAGTAACTACTTTGCTCTTGGCAAGGGTAACTGAGACACTCTAGCTATGGTAAACAGCTAGGAGAAGGATACTCCGAAAACAAACCATTGTTCTCTAGTCTTGGGTAGTGCCATAGCCTCTGTACCATGGTCTTCTACTGTCTTGGGTTAGAGTCTTCTTGCTTGATGGTACACTTGGGAACACTATTCTATCTTTTATTTCTTTTCCGCTTGTTTTTTAAGGCTTTATAGTTTATATATGATAGATACAGATACAAGCTATGCTCCTTGCATTAATGTAAGCCGATGGTTGAATATATAAGTGTGTTTTATTATCTTTCATTTTACCTTAGTATTTACTTCATTGTTTTAACTTATTGACTTTTTTAATACTGTATGTTTGTAAGTTGAAGACTGTGTGATTATATACAAAAGGTGTAAATGTGAATATATTTTCTGCTGATTTGTAGATGAACATTATAGAACCATTTTTAATGCAATGTATATGTAAAGTATTATCATCTTATCTCTGACTGAACTTTTAATGTTTCAGAAATGTGAAATTTGAAGCCAAGTCCCAATCTGCAGCCACCTCATCGTTGGGTATCAGAGATCATCAGGGACCTGGGGAGAAAAGTGAAGCTTCAGCAGATGACAGATCAAAAAAGGTTGTTTAGAATTTAAGGATTCAGTAATTCTGGTTGGAAAGTTGGTAGTTAGTGGCAAGAAAATCCACTAGAATTAACTACAATAATTTTTTGTTAGCATAATCCAAATCAAAGTAAGATTCTAGTCTGTGCAATGACGTCATGTACAATCAAGTACCCATCAGGATAGAGGAGGAGGATAATATCCAAAAGTATTGATAGGAGTATATAAAAGCATAGTAGAAGTATTGTCTATAGAAAATATAATAGAGATAATGATGTACATATATGAAATGAAATGTGAGAGAGAGTAGATATTCTGGAAAATATGGTTGTTCTGGCACCAAATGCAAACCTTTCAGCTCGTTACTATGGAGATATATTTCGGCGACAGCTGAAACTAGCCGTAAAACCTTTAGCGAGGTGTAACTACCCACCGCTAATTAGCGGGGTTTAGGACCAACCACCCTGCTCACAAACGCAGTAGCGAAAACAAGCCACTTTTTACTTCGGCTAGGAAGAAAGTAGACGTTGTCTTTTGCCTTCGCTTTACTCATTTTCGTCGTCGGCGCCCACTCGTGTCCGAATATTGGGTTCTGTCGTTAGCCATCAGCCTCCTATCTATGGGGTGGGTGCTTATTAGAAACGACAGAATGCCAGAAGCTGGGTATATTGTTTTGGGTGGTCGTGGCTTTGCAACGGCCACGCACACACACTTGGCCCACACCGTTTTCACCACGGCTCAAGACATATGAGACAGGCGGCTTCTCCGATGTTGGTTGCATCGGGCTGCCGGGTTCTTGTTATGTCAAGGCCCGCCTTGTTGCCTGCCCGATAGGCATTGCCCTCTTCCGCCGGCGCTGGGAAGCTCTGCCGTTGGGGTCTTGTTTGGTTTGATTTTGGAGTTTTCCTTCTCCTAGCCTTTGCCTATCTTAAATAAAGGAGAAGGCCTATAGGGGTCCAGTCTTGGTCTGGTCTCTCAGAACTGGCCTTAGCGGTATGGTTGAGCCTGCCAGGGTGGATAAACTACCCCACCGCCATTGCCCAGCCCATCATTGAGACACTCAAGCCCCTCTACTGCAGCAAAGTGCTGGACCATCATTTTAAAGACCTGTGAAAACCAACTTGCCTTAAAATTAAAAGAATTTGAGAAGCATGAACAAAGTACACGGGTGACAAACCTGACAAAAATGTAGAATCATACAGCATCCAGGATTTGTACAATTCTTGAGAAAGGGGAAGATATCAAATCAATTGATATTGCAAAAGGAATGCTAATGTTCTTGAAAATGTTGCTGTTTATCTGTATCACTGAAAAGCAGTTAGCCTGGAGGTATGATTACCATAAACATAATTTGTGAAAAGAAAGGGTATTGTATACGAACCTTGTGAAGAAGGAGCCAGGTACATCATCAGAAAAAGAAAAGGAAACATTCAAGACAAGCCAGGGTTGGTTTGAGAATTTCAAGAGAGCTGTCATCTGTAGTTAAAAGACATGGTGGGGCTGTTAGCAGTGATGTCAAGGCAGTGGAAGCTTGTGTTGTAGAATTTAAAAGGCTTGTGGAATCAAATTTTTACATGCCACAGCAAGAGTTCATTTGGGATGAGACCAGCCCTTTGTAGAAGAAAATGCCCGGGAGGACCTTTATTATAACAGTAACAGACAATTCCTGGTCACAAGCCCATGACAGACCACCTAACCCTTATGTTCTATGCTAATGGCAGCGGGGATTGGAAAAATCAGACGTTTCCTGGTAAATCACTCAGAGAATCCATGAATCTCTAAGAAATGCAAGGTGCAGAAGCAACTGAATATTATGTGGAAGTCAAACAATGATTGGGTGACTGGCATTTTTTTGTGGAATGGGTCAATGCTGTTTTTGGTCCCAAGGTCATAAGGTATCTTATTTGGAAAAACCTCCCACTCCAAGCCTTGGTACATTGGGCAATGCTCCTGTTCATCCAGCTATTGAAGTCAATGTAGTGGAGGAGTTCTAGTTCATTAGGATCAAGTTCATGTCTCCCGACACCTCTCCAATACTCCAATCCATTGATCATGAGGTGATCTCTAATTTCAAGAAGCTGTGCACAAAAGTAATGTTCCAAGGAACCAAGCTTACCCTTTTAGAGTTTTAAAAAGAACATTTCCACATTGTCAGCTGCCTCAAAAGGATTGACAAAGCCTGGGATAGGGGTCACCAACAGAACCCTTAAATAAAACTCATAAACCATTGTACAGTACTGTACCACTTTACATGCTTAGAGGGTATCCAGAAATATCTCAGAAGTTTTTAATGAAAACTGCTATTGTCATCAGCAACCCTTGACACCAGTTTCCTCATCTTAAAGATAGCATATTAATTTAGTTTGGTCTCTGCTAAATGTGAGAGTTGGTTACATGCCTTCTGAAGCCAGGCTTTTCACACAGAGCACTGGTAAAGCATCAGCATGTTGTATTCTCCTCCCAGCTTCTTCCATCTCTGTCATCTGTCATTTATTCATTGCAGTTCCAATATAGAATGAGTAAGATCTGTTATTTTGCTCTTTTCTACCATGACGGGAGACTTGCTATTCTGCCCTCTGATAACATGATTATTTATTTGTTCCGTAACCGAAATACAAACCATGCTATTTACATAGGGTATTACTTTTGGCGTGGCTGAAATGGCGAGCCATTAAATTTTTAACGAGTGTTAACTTCCCCCTCACACACCGGTGAACTGATTCACTTCACTTTTGGCTCGGGTGATGGGCAGACATGTCTGCTCCCACCCTCGCTTGGCAGCCATTAATGTTTTGTCTTTACTTACTTTTTCTTATACTTAATATATATATAAACATTCTTTATGTTTATGTATATATTTGTGTGTAGAAATATAGTAAGTTTTCTTTTCAGTGTTTGTGCTGTGTGTGTAGTGTACGACAACGTCACCGCGTAGTACCAGGCCACAGCGGTTTCACTTCATGGGGCGCGGCCTCTCCCTTGGTCCTTCGGTCGTTCCTTCGGCTTCCGATAATTTGGCCGCTGTGGGGAATCCTCATCGTTGGACTTTCTTCATTCATCTGTTTTCTCCGCTGTTCCTCCTTCCCTACGGGGAACTTGGATTCTCAGCGAAGGGAACGTGGGAGTTTAGATTGACTACGGTCTCTCTCTCTACTCGAGGTCGTTCACCCTTTTACTACTACTACGTACTATTACGGAAGCTTTTTCCTGTGCGGGTTGCTATTCCACTTATTTGTCTCAATTATTTTTAATGAAATCTAATTGTATTTGTTAACTTTTCAGCATTATGTGGAAAACACTTCCCTTTGAGGTTCAGTGGTTCTTACTATTTGGGAACATTCTTAGATGAGTTACATAATTATAATTCTGTTTTGTTACAGTTCTCCGCCCTCCCCCTTCTCCCGTGAATGTCAGTGGGGGAGGAGGGCGCATACTTAATTTGTAATTCTTATGTTTTCTATTCCCTCGGGGTTTCTCTTCGGAGTTCCTCCCGGGGGAATTTTTGTTAACTAATTATTTATTTTATTTTCCCAGTTAACGATCCAGTTTTTTTCTTCATTTGCCTAGATGTGCCAACGAAGCAGAGCTGCCCTGTTTGTGCCTGGGGAGTCTGCTGTTGCTGCCGTCTCTCTAGGACATCGTCATGGGCGTGTTCCCTTCTCTTAGAAGTTCTCCCTTGACAACTGTCAGCTCTTTAGTTCATCTTAGAACGCTAAGGAGGTTCGCCTCCAGTGGTAGGTAACTTCCCTTCCCAAGTATGAGTTTTTTCCCCTGCAGAGGGGGAACTTCTCATACCTTAATAATTCCTGGATGGGTTTTCCTGATCCTCAGGCGGTTATGCTCTTGGTGCTGAGCGACCGCTCTTGTAACCATGCTTAAGGGGCTGAGCGGTTGCAAGACCGGACCATGGAACTTCATGCAACTATGCTCTTGGGGCTGAGCGGTTGCACCTGCAGCTATGCTCAAGGGGCTGAGCAGCTGCAGGATCAATCTTGTGACCTCTCTTGTTCGCGACGGAGGCCACTCATAAGGACTCCTCATCGGAGGATTGCTCCTTATAGGTCAGCTTGCTGATCCAGCGGCCCTAATGGGCGCCATCATCAGTGTCTTCTAGTCTTTTCTACAAAGTGTTCACCTCTCGTTCGCGAGAGAGGCCACTCATAGAGACTCCTCTTCGGAGGATTGCTCCTGTTTAGACACGCTTGCTGTTCAGGACCTCTCCGCAGTTCGCCATCTCCTAGACCTGCTGACCTGCCGTCTCCGTTCCTGGCTGCTGACGTTGTGGGCGCCCACGCACCCCGTTATCCAACGGGCACCGGTCCCTTCGGGGCAAAAGGGGCTTTCTCACACTGTGAGTAAGTCCCTTAAGCGCCAGGTATCCCCTGCGCGCCAACGTTTTCCTGCGCGCAATTGCACGCAAGCGCTCGCCTACTGTTCCTGCTGTTCCTGAGACTTCCATCCAGAGGAATCCTGTTCCAGTCCTGAGTTAGCGCACAGGCGCTCACCATAACTTCCAGTGTTGATCGTCCCAGTTCCTGATCGTCCTGTCAGCTGTCCCTTCATCCTAGCGCGCGCGCTTGTGCTCGCCGACGATCTTCTTACGCCAACAATCTTTGTACGCGCGCAAGCGCCGACGATCTTCTTTTGCACGCTAGTGCTGACGATCTTCTTATGCGCCCAAGCGCCGACGATCTTCTTACGCGCGCAAGCGCCGACGATCTTCTTTCGTGAGCGAGCGCTGACGATCCGGCGATCTTCTTTGGCTCGCTAGCGCTGACAATCTTCCTACGCACGTAAGCTCCGACGATCGTCTGCACGCAGGCTCCGATGGTTCCCCGCGCCAATGATCTTACGCGCGCGAGCGCCGACGGTCTTCTTACGCGCGCAAACGCCGACGATCTTCTTGCGTGCACAAGCGCCGACGATCTTTAAGCGCCGTCGATCTTTAAGCGCTGTCGATCTTCTTTCACGCACAAGCGCCAACAACCTCGTACGCGCGCGCTGACAACCGCGCGTGCGCGCCGACATTTTCATGGGCTATTCATTCTGTTCCTGCACGTCAATCTTATTCCTGCTCACCCTATGAAGTCTCGCTCGCGCGCCCGCGTGTGTGAGAGTGTTTTCAACGGTCTCTCGCGCCCGACCCCTGGGTTTTTCCCATCGCGCAAGCGCCAGCGTCTCTCGCGCCCGACCCCTTGGTTTTTCCCATCGCGCGAGCGCCAGGGCGTCTCTCTGCCAAGGTGAGACCTTCTCCCACCGCACCAATGGGAGAAACCCCACCTCGAGCAGGAGAATCGTCCCGTGTTAGGGAGAGAAGAGCCCTCAGACTTCTTTGTTGGAGTTCTGTATCTCTCCTAGGAGGGAACCGAAGGACTCTAAGAGTTCCCCCAAGTAGAGCCTTTGGGGAAGGGAGACTTTGCTGCCAGCTCTCTAGGGGGAGAGCAACAGAGTCAGAGCATGCCTTCTGGCAAGTCTGGACTCTGATGAGGCATCTCAACGGGTTCAAGGACCCTGAGGTTCCTCCTCGTGAGGGCAAGGTCACGGTCCTGGACCGAATCTTTGGCACTCAGAAACCCACTAAGGCCAGTACGGTTTTGCCCTGGTCCCAAGGGGCGAAGAGTGCCTAGGGGTAAGGTTGAGGGCCAGCTCTCCGAGCATGCCTCCTCCAGCCGTTCCACTACTGGCAACAAGCTCCTCCCACCTCCACCAGAGGAGGTATTTTGAGATCATGGAGGAGTCAGGCTTAGCTCTTCCGTTGCACTCTGCGGAAGAGCTTACCAAGGGAGTCCCTCTCGAGAGACTCTCTAGCCGGCAAGTGACTTCCTCGGCGACAGAGATCCTAAGCCAGGAGAAGGTCGCGAAGTGCGCCATGCAGGCTACTTCGTGGCTGGACGTCAGGTTAGGGTCTCTTGGCATCCTGTTGCCATCCGAGGATTGGTCCAAAGAAAGCACCAGGAAGGCACTGGAGACCTTCCTCCTTTCAGGCACCCGCACCATTGAGTTCTGGCCCACCAAACCTCGAACTTGTGGGCCAATTCGATCTTGAAAAGACGTGATGCGGTGGCAGAAAGGTTCCTTTCGAAGGTCCCGGCCTTCTAAGTCGGCAAGCTCAGACACTCCCTTATGGGAAAGAGTCTGTTTGAGCCCAAAGATGTGGAACAGGCAGCTGGGAGGTAGAGGAAATCCAATCAGGATTCTCTCCTCCAAAGGGCTCTCACAACGAAGCCCTACAGACCTCCAGCACCTCAATAACCTCACCCGTCCAAGACGACGAAATTGGCAGTGGCAGCAAAGACGACGGTGTCCAAACAGCAGCCCTTTCCTGTCAAAGACAAGAAGGGCAGAAAGCCAGGGGTGCCAAGAATCCTAGAGGCAGTGGCCGAGGCCGCAAACGCTAGGATTGGCAATCCCCCTGCATGTCCACCAGTGGGGCGATGCCTACAAAGTTGCACATTCAGGTGGCAGCAACTCGGGGCTGATTCCTGGACGATTTCCATAATCAGTCAGGGATCTCGCATCCCGTTCACAACATCTCTACCTCCCCTGACAGCGAATCCAGTGTCGTTGAGCTCCTATGCCATGGGACCGGCAAAGGGGCTAGCCCTACGGGCAGAAGTTGAGACCATGCTAAAGAAGGATGCTCGCCAAGAGATCGTCGACGGTTCCCCAGGCTTCTTTAGTCGACTCTTTCTTGTAAAGAAGGTGTCTGGGGGCGGGAGACCAGTCATCGACCTCTCAGCTCTGAACAGGTTTGTCAAACAAACTCCGTTCAGCATGGAGACAGCAGACACGGTCAGACTTGCAGTGAGACCACAAGACTTCATGTGTACACTGGATCGGAAGGACACGTACTTCCAGATCCCAATCCATCCGTCTTCAAGGAAGTACTTAAGATTCAGCCTAGACAACAAGATCTACCAGTTCGAGGTGCTGTGTTTCGGTCTCCACAGCACCTCAGGTATTCACCAGAGTGTTCACCCTGATCTCTTCGTGGGCACACAGGATCGGCATCTGTCTCCTCCGCTATCTGGACGACTGGCTGATCCTGGCTGACTCGGAGTCGACCCTTCTTCGACACCGGGACAAGCTTCTGAGACTTTGCCAAGATCTAGAGATCCTGGTAAATCTCGAGAAGTCTTCTCTGCCTCCATCTCAACGACTGGTATATCTAGGCATGATCTTGGACGCCAATCTCCACACAGGATTGCAAGGCTGAGGAGGGTCGCAGATCCTTTCCTCAGACGAGAAGAACTCCCAGCCCAATCATGGTTACGTCTTCTCGGTCACCTTTCCTCCCTGGCCCGTCTAGTTCCATTTGGGCGCCTCAGGATGAGATCCCTGCATTGGCGGCCCAAGTCCCGGTGGAATCAAGGTCACGATTCCCCGGACGTTTTGGTCCCTATGGGTCTTGCGGAACGGACGGACCTTCAAGTGGTGGGTGACAGACGAAAACCTCCGAAAGGGAGTGGATCTTATCGTCCTCCCCCCGGATGTGATGCTGTTCTTGGACGCCTCAAAAGAAGGGTGGGGGGCCCACGTTCTAAACCACAGGACCTCAGGCCTATGGTCAGAATCAGAAAGTGCCTCCACATAAACCTGCTAGAGATGAAGGCCGTATTTCTGGCACTTCAACAGTTCCAACAGTACCTGGCGGGTCACTCCGTGGTGGTGAGGAGTGACAACACCACGGTAGTGGCTTACATCATCAAACAAGGAGGTACCTTTTCACAACAGCTATCCCATCTTGCAGTAAAGATACTGAGATGGACCGAAGTCCACTCGTTTCCACTATCGGCTCGCTTCATTCCTGGCAAAAGGAATGTGCTTGCCGACAGTCTGAGCAGGGCATCGCAGATAGTGAGTAGCGAGTGGTCTTTGGATCCTCTAGTAGCCAACAAAGTTCTGACTTTGTGGGGTTCCCCGACGGTGGATCCGTTCGCAACAGCCTTGAATTTCAAGCTTCTGCTGTACTGCTTCCCAGTCCCGGACCCCAAGGCACTCTGGCAAGATGCCTTCCAACAACGGTGGGTCAACATCGGCGTTTACACCTTTCCCCTGTTCTGTCTGATGAGAAGGGTGCTCATCAAGACCAGAATATCGGTTGACCTGTCAATGACCTTACTAGCTCCACTATGGCATCACGCAGAGTGGTTCCTGGACTTTCTGCAGCTCCTGACGGAACTCCCGAGTGGACTCCCTCCTCGACACGAGCTACTCAAACAACCACACTCCAACATCTCCTACAAGCCGTAGCTTCACGCCTGGAGACTATCCAAAATCTCCTCACAGAGAGAGGCTTTTCGCAACAAGTTGCGGAAAGGATGTCTCGACACCTGCGAAAGACATCCGCAGGAGTCTACCTTGGCGAGGTGGAGAGTCTTCTGTGGTTGGTGTCGTGGAAGGGGTATCTCTCCACTCGATGCCACTAATCCAGCAATAGCGGAGTTTCTCGTGTATTTGCGGGAAGAGATGCGCCTTTCAGTCTCGGATTCTGAGTCCCCGGGCAAAGCCAAAGCCAGTAAGGCTGGGACTTACCACCCTACCTAAGGGTTGAGTCACCCTATGTAAATAGCGGGGTTTGTATTTCGGTTACGTAACAAATGACAAATTCGTAGATAATTTGTATTTTTCCTAACCATACAAACCTTAGCTATTTACACATACTTACCCGCCAGCCCTGTCCCCCGTGAAGTCCTACCTCTAAGCGAAGTAATCAGTTCACCGGTGTGTGAGGGGGGAGGGGTAGCTAGCTACCACTCCCCTACCCCCTCGCTAACTAGCGAGGGGGTAGTTAACCCTCGTTAAAAATCTAATGGCTCGCCATTTCAGCTACGCCGAAAGTAATACCCTATGTAAATAGCTAAGGTTTGTATGGTTAGGAAAAATACAAATTATCTACGAATTTGTCATATTAAGGAGGACAAGCCTTTAAAAGAAAAATGGATGCAGATGTTTTTATTCACTGCCACGTACAAGACACTGATGTCTGGAAACACAATTTCATTGCGATAAGTCATTTCAATTGCTTATGGGAGTATTGCCAAGTTACTAACCAACCTGAACACCTGGGTTTGCAAAATAAGATGGTCTTGGGAAGTTACTTTATAAGTAAATGCCGACAGTAATGAAGTTGGGGATTTGTGTGAGAAAACTTGGTATGGTTAAAAGAGACTTTTTAGCTATTGTAAGCAACTCTTTTAGGAGAAGGACACTCCACAAATCAAACCATTGTTTTCTAGTCTTGGGTAGTGCCATAACCTCTATACCATGGTCTTTACTACCTTGGTTTAGAGGTCTCTTGCTTAAGGGTAACTCTCGGGCACAATATTCTGTCTTATTTCTCTTCCTCTTGTTTTGGTAAAGTTTTTATAGTTTATATAAGCAATATTTATTTTAATGTTGTTACTGTTCTTAAAATATTTT
The DNA here is from genome assembly GCF_036898095.1 of Palaemon carinicauda. Lineage (NCBI taxonomy): Eukaryota > Metazoa > Arthropoda > Malacostraca > Decapoda > Palaemonidae > Palaemon > Palaemon carinicauda. The sequence continues at coordinate 2,642,892 of NC_090732.1, read as the reverse complement.
TCCTTGTCTCCTTTCCTCACTGGGCTATTTTCTCTGTTGGAGCCCCGGGGGAGGCTTATAGCATCCTGGTTTCCCAACTAGGGTTATAGCCTAGCAAGAAATAATAATACCCATTATATTTCATTGGTGTCATTGTAGCTCTGAGTGAGATGGTAGCAGTTTTTTTAGTTGAGGAAGTATACTTCTGACTCCATTAGATTACTATAAAGTGGTAGATTATACTAGAAATATAAAATTTATTAACAAAAAAATTAAAATTTCCATAAGTAAAGTGAGTACTAAATAATTTCCATTTTACAATTGCTTATGATGGAGTGCATTTGTATGATATTACTGCAATAGGGTAAGCAGCCCAGTGCAATAAAAGATGAAACAAGAAATGTCCTAATCACTCAGTGCAAGATGATTTCAAGGTGTTATTCCAGATGATATTATTATTATTATTATTATTATTATTATTATTATTATTATTATAATTAATATTATTATTATTATTATAATTATTATTATTATTATTATTACTAGCTAAGCTACAACCCTAGTTGGAAAAGTAATATGCTATAATTCCAAGGGCTCCAACAGGAAAAAATAGCCCAGCGAGGAAAGGAAATAATAAAATAAACGATGTAAGGAGTAATAAACAATTAAAATAAAATATTTTAGAAACAATAACAACATTAAAACAGATATTTCATATACATACATACATACATACAGTACATATATATACCAAGGCACTTCCCCCAATTTTGGGGGGTAGCCGACATCAACAAAGAAACAAAAACAAAAAGGGGACCTCTACTCTACATTCCTCCCAGCCTAACAAGGGACTCAACCGAGTTCAGCTGGTACTGCTAGGGTGTCACAGCCCACCTTCCCACATTATCCACCACAGATGAAGCTTCATAATGCTGAATCTCCTACTGCTGCTACCTCCGCGGTCATCTAAGGCATCGGAGGCAGCAGCAGGCCCTACCGGAACTGCGTCATAATCGCTCGCCATTCATTCCTATTTCTAGCACGCTCTCTTGCCTCGCTCACATCTATCCTCCTATCACCCAGAGCTTCCTTCACTCCATCCATCCACCCAAACCTTGGCCTTCCTCTCGTACTTCTCCCATCAACTCTTGCATTCATCACCTTCTTTAGCAGACAGCCATTTTCCATTCTCTCAACATGGCCTAACCACCTCAACACATTCATATCCACTCTAGCTGCTAACTCATTTCTTACACCCGTTCTCACCCTCACCACTTCGTTCCTAACCCTATCTACTCGAGATACACCAGCCATACTCCTTAGACACTTCATCTCAAACACATTCAATTTCTCTCTCTCCGTCACTTTCATTCCCCACAACTCTGATCCATACATCACAGTTGGTACAATCACTTTCTCATATAGAACTCTCTTTACATTCATGCCCAACCCTCTATTTTTTACTACTCCCTTAACTGCCCCCAACACTTTGCAACCTTCATTGACTCTCTGACGTACATCTGCTTCCACTCCACCATTTGCTGCAACAACAGACCCCAAGTACTTAAACTGATCCACCTCCTCAAGTAACTCTCCATTCAACATGACATTCAACCTTGCACCACCTTCCCTTCTCATACATCTCATAACCTTACTCTTACCCACCTTAACTCTCAACTTCCTTCTCTCACACACACTTCCAAATTCTGTCACTAATCGTCCAAGCTTCTCTTCTGTGTCTGCAACCAGTACAGTATCATCCGCAAACAAAAACTGATTTACCTCCCATTCATGGTCATTCTCGTCTACCAGTTTTAATCCTCATCCAAGCACTCGAGCATTCACCTCTCTCACTACTCCATCAACATACAAGTTAAACAACCACGGCGACATCACACATCCCTGTCTCAGCCCCACTCTCACCGGAAACCAATCACTCACTTCATTTCCTATCCTAACACATGCTTTACTACCTTTGTAGAAACTTTTCACTGCTTGCAACAACCTTCCACCAACTCCATATAACCTCATCACATTCCACATTGCTTCCCTATCAACTCTATCATACGCTTTCTCCAGATCCATAAACGCAACACACACCTCCTTACCTTTTGCTAAATATTTCTCGCATATCTGCCTAACTAAAAATCTGATTCATACAACCCCTACCTCTTCTAAAACCACCCTGTATTTCTAAGATTGCATTCCCTGTTTTATCCTTGATCTTATTAATCATTACTCTACCATACACTTTTCCAACTACGCTTAACAAACTAATACCTCTTGAATTACAACACTTATGCACATCTCCCTTACCCTTATATAGTGGTACAATACATGCACAAACCCAATCTACTGGTACCATTGACAACACAAAACACATACTAAACAATCTCACCAACCATTCTAGTACAGTCACACCCCCCTCCTTCAACATCTCGGCTCTCACACCATCCATACCAGACGCTTTTACTCTCGTTTCATCTAGTGCTCTCCTCACTTCATCTATTGTAATCTCTCTCTCATTCTCATCTCCCATCACTGGCTCCTCAACACCTGCAACAGCAATTATATCTGCCTCCCTATTATCCTCAACATTCAGTAAACTTTCAAAATATTCCGCCCACCTTTTCCTTGCCTCCTCTCCTTTTAACAACCTTCCATTTCCATCTTTCACTGTCTCTTCAATTCTTGAGCCAGCCTTCCTTACTCTCTTCACTTCTTTCCAAAACTTCTTCTTATTCTCTTCATATGAATGACTCAATCCCTGACCCCACCTCAGGTCAGCTGCCCTCTTTGCCTCACGTACCTTGCGCTTTACTTCCACATTTTTCTCTTTATATTTTTCATACTTCTCTACACTATTACTCTGCTGCCATTCTTCAAAAGCCCTCTTTTTCTCTTCCACTTTTACCTTCACTCCTTCATTCCACCATTCACTGCCCTTCCTCATCATATATAAACTATAAAAAGACTTATGTCAGCCTGTTTAACATAAAAACATTTCCCGCAAGTTTGAACTTTTGAAGTTTTACTGATTCAACTACCCTATTAGGAAGATCATTCCACAACTTGGTCACAGTTGGAATAAAACTTCTAGAGTACTGTGTAGTATTGAGCCTCATGATGGAGAAGGCCTGACTATTAGAATTAACTGCATACTTAGTATTACGAACAGGATGCAGTTTACTAATCACATAGTGGCATCCTAGTTCATGAATTTTATTATTTGTTAATTTTGTGTGTGATATTGTTGACAGATTTCTTCAAAAAGTACACATTGTTGAGTAAGTGATTTTCTCGATGATAGATACAACCTCTGTGAATTGTACAGTAGTTGTCTTTCATAGCATTTGATACCCATGTTTTATGTTATTTCTTAACATCTGGACCAATAGAATGTCACTTTCTGTTTATTCTCCCCTCATATTTTTTGTAATTATTGATTTTCAAATTAGACTGGTGTCTGCTTTATCAAATAAAACGTTTAATGTACAGTTCATTTTTATAGTATATAAGGCATTTAGGTTTTTCACTAAATTGTTAGTTATTTATGTAAGAATTGTTTACTGCATTATTGTAAGCTGACTTGACTAATTTTTGCTTTTACTTTCAGGAGAGGAGCAAACCAAATGTAACAGATCATAAAACAACCCCTGCATCTAGCCAAATGAGGCCTTCATTTTTGAAAAAGAGAGATCTTGAATCATGTACATATGGTAGTAATTCTGTGACTGTAGAACAGTGGTTAGAAAAAGTCGAGAACTGTGGCTTTCAGGTGACTCCCGATGTAGTACAGATGAGAAGGGTACCTATGAGAGAGAAGCTAGAGGTTACCCAGGATTATAGAAGTATGCCCAAGTATGATATTTCAGAAGAATTAGTACCCGATGACAGTGCTGTTATTTCGGAATCTTCCGTAGATCCTCAGACACCTATAAAGAATAGTATCTCAACAAATAAGTCTTCCATTACTAATGTTTGTAACACACCAGTAGAGCCTGAACTCTCAGAGTATACCACTCAGTTTTTGAAGTCAATTCCTTACGGCAGACTGAATAAACCTTCATTTCAAGATAAAGAGTCTAACAGTAACATCATTCCAAGTAGCATATCAGGACAATGCGATAGTGAAGAAGCATCCAGTCTTCCTCGTAAAGATGTAAAGACCCCTCAAAATGTAATTTCTAAATTGGACAAGACCCCAGAGGAACCTGTTCTTTCATACCTAAGTGCAGATTTAGAATCAGGTCGTACAGTGAATAAGTTTCCAGAGGAGCCCGTTCTTACATATCAGCCTTCGAAACATGGTATAAACACTGAGGTAGAATGTAGAACACCAGAGGAACCAGTGCTTTCCTCTCTCTCTAAATTTACAATAGCAGATGCACCGAAGACCAGAACCCCCGAAGAACCAGTGTTGTCAACCCAAGTGTCAAGTATGAAGCAGTCGGCTCAGGCCGATGTAGTGACTCCTGAGGAACCATTATTGTCGTACCAATTCTACGATAGGAAGTCTGTGAACACCGTTAATAAAGGAACACCGGAAGAACCTGTTCTCTCTGGATATGCTTCTGCTATGTTAAACTCGTCCAGTTCACAAAGCCATCTTGGCAGTCAGAACGATATCCCAGTTTCGCCCGAGTTGTCAGACATAACGAGGTCATTATTATCATTACAAAATAAGATGAATACAAATCAATATTCATGTGATACTAAGCCTCAGTTTTCAAGAAATGGTAAATTGATTCCTCAAACAGAATATAATAAGAAGAGTAATTGGAAGGGAACTAATGAGAATGTCCATGATACGAAACCCACTGACAATTACCACTTGCATCGGCCTAGTACCAAAGTAGAGAAACTTCGTATGGATGAGTTACCTCCTTCACCTCAGCTGTCTGAAACCACTATGAGGTTGTTATCGCTAATGAAGTAAATGAAGATATCTCAATGTCGGTGTCATATATTATAATTGATTGAGATTTCATAACTTATATTTCCAATGTTGTCATTCCTTAACTTCCATTGTGAATGATCTTATTTTGTTAGGGAACTTACGTACATTTTTATACAGTATTAGGAATGGATTAGCTCCAGATGTGTCAGATTTGACAGTAAATGCTTGTAGAGTTTTCATATAGAACCTATTTGTTAAGTGAATATAAAGTAGTTTAAAATCAAAGGTTGGTCATGTAGATATTTTCAAGTAATGGCGCAATATTTCATAATACGATTGGTGATAGTGGTATCTAACAACATCTTTATATTTAAGTATTTCTTTTTTACTGTTGAATTGTCATATGAAAAGCTGTCCAATATATCAATTTCACAGGTGTTTTATTTCAGTTATATTTAAAACATCTTGTTTCATGTGGTCTATCTTTTTTTCACTTCTGTATTGTACTTTCTGTTTGTTCCTACACACACCCAAATCCTTGCCCTTTGATTGTAACGAAGTGTCGGAAGTTATTGGCGGGTAGTGGGGAAGTCCAGCCCTTTGCTGCCTCACCGAGTAACCACTTTGACTTCAGATTCAGAGACGTACAGATGTACGCTCTGTTCCAAATTTGATTTGTTTAATTTTCTTTTTTTACTTTAAGACAGTTTGATTGCAGTGTGTTGGTCACATTGAGAAACCAAGAGTAAGCTTGCGATCTTGCGAGGAGTTTCTGGCCGTTGATGTGAAATCTTCATGAGGAAGTTGTCTTTGTATTTCCATTCTTTGGGCCCTTCCTACTGGAGTCATGACTGTGTACAGACTTCCCCCTCCTGTGAGCAATGTGAGGAGTGGTTGTCCTCCCAGTGGCAAGAGTCTGGAATGAGGACAAAGGATGCTAAGCAAGATTCTTTGCCTTTTGGGTCTTCCTGGAAGTCTGAGAAATCCTCTAGGCCTTCTGCTTCTCCTTGAAGTACTCTGGCTTCAGATCCTTTGCTGTTAATTTAATTTTAGGGCAAGCCCAGTGTGAGCTGGCTTTACCTGTTTTTTTTTTTAGAGAAGCAATCATTCCTTCTCACTGTGAACTCAAAGAAATTTTAATTTAAGGTGACGATGCAGACAAGGATGATCTCCTTAGGACATCATGGCTGTCCTTGGGTAGAGGGTATTCTGTTAATGGAATGAGTTCCGCATGCCTTGGTGCCATTTAAGGCAAAGTCTTCTCATCCTCGTGTGTGGTCTTCACTGCACTATTGGAAGAAGCTGTAGACGTAACACTTTCCTTCCTATCCAGCCCCTTAGAGGCACAGTTTATTGCTAATAGTTGCCTTTTGGAGCGCCATCACCTTACTTAACATCTTTGAGTAAGGGAAGGATACACGCACAGCCTTCTTCACCTCCCTGTCCATTCCCTATGGCAATTCTTCTAGTTCTACTTATATTAATGTGCCTCCTATCTATGGGGTGGGTGCTTGTGTCTGATAGATAGGAGGCTGATGGCTAACGACAGAACCCAATACTCGGACACGAGTGGGCGCCGACGACTTATATTAAGAAGACAAAAAGGAGAGATTCCAGGTTATAGAAAGTGGATTAGAGTCAACACCTGCTTTTTCTAAGGACCAAGCGTATGAAATCCCAGGATTTTAACCACCGTCATTGGTTTTAAGAACTTCCTCCTACCTAAGGATGAATCTCTTATTTAAGGATGAGGGTTTGTATCTATTATTTGTATTTTTCCTAACGGTGCATGTACAAATGTAAATCTTTAAGTTAAACTTCCTGCCTCGTCCACCCCACAAGTCCTAGGTGAAGGTGAAAGGGATCACCTGATGAGACGGCAGAGTTGTTGGGCTTTCCCCGCTACCTGCCAATAACCATTGACACCTCGTTATAGATTTTAACAGCCAAGTTCATGCTTTGTTAAAATACAGTAATACTATTAAAGGACTCCAGTTTGTATAGTTAAGAGGAATACAAATTACTCAAAAAAATTTGAAATATATCTCTGTTTATTTGTTTATTTTATTCTGTGGTGTGATTAACTACCTTATCATAATGATCTTAATACATCTTCCTTGAGTCTATCTAACTGTTCACATATTAATGAATTACATCATAGGTCAGGGTGGGGTTTCCTTTGGAACTCATCCGTTATTTTTATAAATTTATCGTAGATTAGTTTTTGTAATATTCTGCAACGCAGATTAATGTGAATAATAATTTTCTAGTAAAGAGTACCATAGAATTGAGAATTTTATTATTCTTATGTTAATTAATGAACATGTTACATGACCTGAATTTTCTTTTTCCATGGAAAGCATGTGTACTGTAATGTGATTTGTCACTGTCGTTAGAAAATATTTTTCTGATGATTTGTGGACTTACTGAAAGTGTAGCTGTTGAAATTATCAGTGCAGTTTTCAGTCTCATTTTTTTGTATGAGTAAAGATGTTTTTCTTCTATTATAATGATTAAGAAAGATTTATTGACAGTAACAAAATGTTGAAAATGTCTCCAACTATGATACGGGTATTTTTCCACAAGTTTCTAAATTCTGCATTCGTATGATAGCTTAAGTCTCGTTTCATAGGTTATTCTGACAGATCTATTTTAACGTTACAGTTTTTAGTATATTTTATATAGTTTTTTGTTACTTCTTATAAGCTATATAGTTTATTAGTTATTTCCTCTCCTCACTGACTTTTCCCGATTGGAATCCTTGAGTTTGTATCATCCTACTTTTTCAACAAGGGTTGTAGCTTGGCATCTGAAATCTCTAAGATGGTAATTACTTAATTGATTTCTAATGATGAATAATTTTTTCAACAAATTTGGGGCCATAAATTAAAAATGACAATTGTTCACTCTAATTTATATTTATGAAACAATATATCCCACTGAAATTATTTTTACTTTTAAAGCTTCTTTGCTTACTCTGTTAAACTAAAGGCCCACCACTTATGGTATTCAAATGTGAGTCCTCTCAAATGATATGTGATAGTTGCTGAAATGTATTTGAAACTGCCTCTAAGAATAAATATATGGTAAATTTAAAATGCTATCTAATGTCCAAATAAACAAGTTTTCTATTTAAAATCTTATAAGTATTTTCATCCATCAGTTTTCTATAAACAAGTTTTCTATTTAAAATCTTACAAGTATTTTCATACATCAGTTTTCTATAAACAAGTTTTCTATTTAAAATCTTACAAGTATTTTCATCCATTAGTTTTCCATATGACACAAAATATATTTACCTTTAGTTTTTTCAACTGGTGAGACCTCTTTTTGAAATTTAATTTCCCAACTAAAGGCAGATTTCTCATCACATTGGAAATCTTTTTGAGAGGGGAAGTCCAATAAGAACAAGGTAACCTATTTTTGCTTTGAAAACATGTTTGTCTATGAAAATTGTCAATTATTTCATCTTTTTGGTTGACTTCTACGAAAGGATAGCTGTCAATATATCAAACTCTGTCTCTAAAGGCTAAAAGGTCCAGGTTTAAATTTATGCCAAGGTTCAAACTGTGACTGTAAAATACCTCTGTAGTTTATCCAACATTTTGTAATGATGGTCTTAAGAGTATCCTTAATTACACTATTATTATGCCTACTGTAATGTACAGTCTTGTAAGATGAGGTGATTTTGGTATACCAAATTGTTCCTTGGGAAAATCAGTCTTATTCGGTAACTGGATGAGTTTTTTTTATGAAGGGAGCCACTTGTTGGTGAATCCTTCTCTCACCAGCCCCCATAGGTGGGTAAGGATGGAGATGCACTACAGACATTACTACCTCTCATGGTGCACTGTAAGCTTTAGTTAGTAGTCTAAGCAGTGTTCCTTCAGCCAGGCTGCACTTGCTTTCTATCCTACTTTACTTCCATTCCTGCTTCCTTCCATCTTTTGTACACATCAACTTTTCTAATTTTTACCTCATAGTGAAATGAGGATTTTAATCTAGATGAACATGGGGCTGAATGTTCTCATAGGCTATTTAGCCCAAATTCATACATACAATCCAATCCTCTCTCTGTGGCCAAAATGGTCTCATATTCAAGTTGTGGAATGATCTCCCTAATCGGGTAGTTGAATCGGAAGAACTTTAAAAGTTCAAACTTGCAGCAAATGTATTTTTGTTGAACAGGCTGACATGTCTTTTCAGAGTTTATATATGAAATATCTGTTTTAATGTTTATTGTTTTGAAAATATTTTATTTTAATTCATTACTTCTTATATAATTTATTTCCTCATTTCCTTATTTCCTTTCCTCACTGGGATATTATTCCCTGTTGAAGCCCTTGTACTTATAGGCCCAAATTCATGTATGCAATTCAATCTAATCCCCTCTCACTGGCCAAAATGAAGTTATGAGAACTATCCTTGCATTTTGAGTCTGCCGAATTTTGATGACGAGACAAATTATGACAAAAAGTTGGGTGACAAAGATTTCTAAATTCAACCAACAGTAGTATGGCATCCACTATCCTCACTTGATTATCTTCAACTTGATATTCACCAATTTTTACTTTGCTTATTGATATTGCAAACGTGTCTGTCGAAAATGTGAATTGGATTTCTCCAAAAGAAAGAGATTTGGGTAATTGAATTCAAAGTAAACTTTTGCTTTGAATTCTTTTACCATAAGCTAAAAGCTCTTTAATCCTTTTCTATGGCAGAGAAATTCAATCGGTGCAAAAAAAGTAACTAAGCTACAGTCCTTAACAAATATAGAAATAACATAGGTAATAATACACTTGAACTTTACTAGTACTTATACCAAAAAGAGATTAGTTTATCGTTATTTCCCAAATACAGAACAACTGAAAAGGAATCTAATATTTATAACTTCACCAAAACCTTTTGGTCAAAGAGAAGGGGCTCTTGATTGTTGCTGGGGTCTAACCAATTGTCCAGGTAAATTTGCACCCTTATTCTTAGATGATGCAATCTCTTGGCCACTCTGTTCTTTACTTGTAAGGACTTGAGGACCCATTCTTGAATTTAAAGATTTTAATATGAACTGAAACACAAACCTCAAGTATTTTCACAATTTTTTTTTTTCTGAATTGAAAATGAATTGATAAATCTGAAAAAAGTTACCATGCAGGTCAGTTAAAAATACCAAAACTTTTCTTTTAACCTCCACTGAACTGAATTGTGTCATTGGAAAAA
>NC_090732.1:2620296-2622796 GCF_036898095.1 Palaemon carinicauda | reverse complement strand
TATCCTTCGACTGTCGTACCTTTATCTTACCCCGTCCCAACGAACTACATTCACCCCGAAAATTTGTATAATTTCATCTGTATCAGTAATTTTCTATATTTAAAAATAATTTTCGCTCACTATATAGTTATTATTGTTCATCTGGAAGTAATAAATAACACCTAAATGACCCTCGTGGTTGACGTGCGCAGTATGAATGTACGGCTTGCCGGAACAGAGGAGTAATGAGATATTGTTTATTTGTTAATGAAACCAGCCATGACGGAGCAAAGTCCTTTTGAGGAACTTTATATGAATTACAGTTACTTTAAGGGCTGTTTTCTTCGTTCTGTCACGTATGGACACCTTGCGCCCTACAGAACTTACAAGACCTATTTGTCATTCACATCCTTGAGCGGGTTTTACACTGTCGAACCCGGTTGTCGAACCTGTTTGTCAAACTGTTCGAAGAGGTGGAGTCAACCACTAATGCATAAGGTTTCTGGACGATTAAGCCCCGCCCACAAACGTAAGGCGAAAAGACTTAATTTTGAACAGTTTGATGAACGTGTTCAACAACTAAATACCCCGTTCACACGTTCGAACGTCACTTCAAACACTTGTCTGTCGAACCGCGTTTGATGAACCGTTTTACCGTGTAAAGCCGCTTTTCCAACTAGGGTTGTAGCTTAGCAAGTAATAATAATAATAATAATAATAATAATAATAATAATAATAATAATAATAATAATAATAATAATAATTTAAAGTATCTCACAGCCTATTTCGCGTTAATTGTCAAATCCACATTATGGAAGCATTTAGAAAACCAGAAATTCTTCAGGTTTTTTTTTTTTTTAAGTTTTGATATCTCGTCTTTTGGATATATCCTAATTATATAACCCTAGAAAAAAAAATAATAATTGGGATTTCCTTACCCAAGAATTCTGGTTCGCCAGAACATTTCATTTTGAGGGGAGGGGTTATGAAAACACATGAAAGGGTGGTTTGCACCAATATTCATGGTCAGAAATTAATAAAACAAGATAAGCAGTGGGAAAAATTTTATTCACGTATTTGAGTAGAATTAAAGTAACTATGTACCGATCGTTGTAAAGAGGGTATGTTTCTATATGGGGGAAATAAGGTTATCACGTTAGATAAACTAAACATTACCATATCTTAGAATTGCCAATATTCTATTGAGCATAGACGTTTCATTAATGAAGTTGCAAACATTTCCATATCTTAGAATTGCTAATATTTCTCCCGAGTATAGACGTTTCATTTAACTTTCCTGTGGTAATTAGCGTAAGTCTGGTTGTTGTGACTTTCAGTAGTAGTTTCCAAACTTCGTCTCTGAAGCTCCAATAACGCTCAGTTCTCCACGTCCCTCGTTTAAGGTTTAAAGGCCGCGCTCATGAATGGCAGGGGCAAGGGGCAGTGACACTGCCTTATCAAGTAGCACAATGCACTAGAGACTGACCATATACACATGTGATCAGCGACCAAGCCCCTATAACGTTTAAAACGGTTTCAGAAGACGGAAATTACTGTCAGATATTTGCGCAGACAGCATCCATAACGTTTAAAACACTTCCAAAAGACTGAAATTATTGCCAGATCTTTGCTCATGCAACGTCTATAACGTTTAAAACGCTTCCAGACGACTAAAACTACTGCCAGATCTTTGCTCAGAGAGAATCTATAACGTTAAAACGCTCCCAGACGATTTACGTTGATATTTGAAACTCAAATGTCATTGTTGCTGTGATGTCAGGATGCCAGAGATCTTCAAATCAATCAATCATTCATTGGTGCTGGCATCAATCATTCATTGTTGCTGGCATCAACCATTCATTGTTGCTGGCATCAATCATTCATTGTTGCTGGCAACGTCACTTACTGCTGATGGAAATCATATTTCGGATATCCTTAATTTCCGATTATTTGAAAATTAGAAAGTAATTTCTTCACCAGTTTATGCCGCAATGTTACCCTTACTTTAACTGAAATAAGGTCATATATAAAGAAATTGTTGGTAATCATGAAACGAAAGATTTAACTTCTGGTTTTGTCAACTGTATTAATTGTTTATGACAAATCTAAGAAGATATTGAACTTACGGTGAATTTGAGATGTTGCTTCAAATGATAAGGTTAGAAATTCTATCGGAAATAGAAAGTGTCCATTGTTTATAGATAAGTTTTTTTAATTGATATTCTTCGTTGTTTTTACCTCCGCCAACGAAGTTGGTAAGAGGTTATGTTTTCGCCCGTTTGTCTGTGCGTGCGTGTGTTTTGTGAACAGCTTCCTGGCCACAATCTTGATCGTCGAGTAATGAAACTTGCAGGGATTAACTGTTATATTAAAAAGCTGAAAATGATTATATTTTGGAATGTCAAGGTCAAACGTTAATCAAAATGTTCAATTCACGTAACCAGGCATTAGTTTGGACATCGTTGTAACAAAGACTTTAAACTTGGTTCATATTTGAGTATGAAACCCCACGTCAATCAAC
>NC_090732.1:2562796-2615296 GCF_036898095.1 Palaemon carinicauda | reverse complement strand
AAAAATACTTAATACTTTTTTTTTTTTTTTTTTTTTTTTTTTTTAGATACCTATAGTTATATTAAACCACCCGATCAAGTTTGAAATTAAAAAGTAAATAAGTGGGAAATGTAAATTTAATCGTGAACGTAGAAAGTAAATATAATCGGGAAATTAAAACTAAAATATTGTGAAATTAAAATGTAAATCTAATTGTGAAATTAAAATGTAAATTTAATTGTGAAATTAAAATGTAAATTTAATTGTGAAATTAAAACTTAAATTTAATTGGGAAATTAAAATGTAAATCTAATTGGGAAAGTGAAATTTAGATTTGAGAACTTATAATGTAAATTTAATTGGGAAATTTACATGTAAATTAAATTGGGAAATTTAAATGTAAATTGAATTGGGAATTTAAACCAAATTTAATTGGGAAATTGAAATGTAAATTTAGTTTGGAAAATAAAAAGTAAATTTAGTTAGGAAAATAAAAAGTGAATTTAATTGTGAAATTGAAATGTAAATTTCATTATGAAATTAAAATCTAAATTTGGTAAATTAAAAAGTATATTTAATTGGGAAATCAAGAGACGTCAATTCATTCATTATACGGCAATCTATTAACATATTTGAGTTCTGAAATTATAGCCATATTAAAAATGATGAAACATGATTAGCTGTAGAACGTAAAAGGTTCTAAATAATAAAAGTTACCACTTGAAATTGTCATGAATACTTTAAAATATAACGTGAATAGGATAACTTTGTTTAAGTAAAATATTTTTCCTTTGAAGATCTCAGTATGAAATATAATGTCTGAGATTTCTTTCTAAAGATCTAATATATGAAATCGTAGCTATGAAAGATCTTGGGATATATCGAATAAACTTGAAAATAGAAATGACTTATTAAGAGATTTGCCGAATACAACTACAAGCAAACAATCGTGTCAAGCAGAGATGTTACTGATAATTTCGAGTAATTGAGTAATGAGGGCCAAGATGTAATTCGACTGTTGGTCCAAATGGAATGGATCCTTGTAGGTGAGTTTTTGATTTTTGAACATTACCTGTACCTGTTCATACTAAACTAGAGGCACTGAGTATAGAGGACGCCTCCACAGTTATTTCTCGCCCTTTTGCTCGACCGTGACTTTGACCTTTGACCTTAACATGTATTAATTGGCGTAGATTTTCATGCACAAATATGAACCAACTTCAAGTCCCTGTGACTACGGTGTCCAAACTTATAGCTGATTACGTAAATTGGACATTTTGCTTGACATTTGACCTTGACATTTGACCTTGACCTTTGACCTTGACCTTCCAAAATTTGACTATTACCAGATTTTTACATAATAGTTAATCCCTGAAAGTTTCATTACTCTACGATTAAAATTGTGGTCGGGAAGGTGTTCACACACACAAACGGGTTAATAAAACATAACCTCCTTCCAACTTCATCAATCACTGAAGGTTTCATACATAGCTTGTATCACGGTCTGTAAAGAAAAAAGATATGGGATTCTGTTAGTAGAACTTATAGTAATGTACATTGCTTTCAAACCGAATTGTTAAATAGAATAATTTTCAACTATCCTTTCAAGGATTTTATGAGCACAACATTTTTTAGTTAAAAAGATACACAATGTTGATTTTGAAGCAAATTTAATTGACGCTACTATTTAGTTTAAAAACCTTCCAATTATCATCTTCTTCTTCTTTGTTTGCATCCCTTCCCACTTCTATGTGGGGTCGATGTTTCTGGCCAGCGTTATCTATCTACCTCTGTCCCACACTTCATCACCGGTTAATCCCTTTGATCGAAGGTCATCCTTGATACAGTCCATCCACCTTCGCTTTGGTCTCCCTCTCCTTCTCCTTCCCTGTTCCTCCATTTCCATCACTCTCCTCCCAACATACTGTTCATCTCTTCTCATGACATGACCATACCACCTCAGTCTACTTTCTTGGATCTTATCTGATAGTTGTCTAACTCCTGTGGTACCCCTAATTACAAGTTAAAGTAGGCTACTTGTGTATCAGATACTTTACTTACTTTACTTTGATGGCTGCTTTTCCGGTCCCATACAGTAGGAGAACCCCACGCTCTATAAGCCACTCTAGTTAAAAGTTTATTTCCTATAGATTTGATATTAAACTCCTCTTGCAGGTCTGGGTAAGATGATGCAGATACGTGCTTTTATCAACAAGAACTACAAAGAAGTGTAAATACCATTAAACACCCCAAAAATACAATGGTAAGTTGATATTAATGAATTCTGTTCAATCAGTTGCTAGATTGACCAGTCTCTAAATCTGTAGTTTAAATGACATTGAATTTAACCATACGGATATTTTTTAATTTTATATTTTGCTGATTTTTATACAATTTACTCATCTCTGTTAATTGACTTAGATTTAGAGGACCTTGGTTAGTTTTAGATTTTATTAAAAAGTATATATAACAGTCAACTTTGCTAATCATTTCTTGATGTTTTTTTATTCGACATTTATTCATCTTAGACATTCAAATATAAATATCACCTGACTAAAAAGGAAAAATGTTGAAATGATCCTGCAATACTTATGGCCAGACCATGGTAGCAGTATTTAACAATAATATGATAATTCATTCAGATGCAAATATAACTAAATTTCATTGAATGCAATAAATAAACAATAAAACATTTGCCGCATTAAAATTTCAGAATGTTTATAAAACACAGTAGACTTTCAACGTGGGTCAAATGAGCTCCTGTAAGTTCATAAAACACAGTAGACTTTCAATATGGGTCAAATGAGCTCCTGTCCATCTTACCCTTATCAGTTCAAGGGACAATTAGAAATTATGCTACTTAGGGCCTAATTATAGTTAATTGTTTTCATTCTAAAATAGTGTAATCAAGTAAATCTAAGTGTTACATTTTATAATATTGTTTCTCGCCTTTCCAGGTGATGATAGTCTACAGATTACAAGCACCAATCAGCTACCAAGAAATTGTTTACACTTGCCGGCCATAATGTCACATGTGAAAGAAGAAGAAGAAGAAGAAGAAGAAGAAGAAGAAGAACAACAACAACAACAACAACGTTTGCTTCAAGAAACGAAAACAACAATTTTATGATTGTGGAACTCACCAGAATTTATCTGAGATATATTTGCACATGTTAATCAGAGGCTGTGAGGGATATGAATCAGGAAACGTGGACCCAGTTTTTGACATAGGTAGTTTAGTTTGAACTTCTGCAAATAAGTAAAATTTCTTTATCTCATTGAATTGTTAAGTTAATCATGATACTGTTTTTTAGTTTTGTGCAAATATTAGTTTCAACTATCTCTAGTAGCTAATCATTCAAGTTCATTAGAATTCAGCATTGCAAGTAAACGCTTTTGCTTTCTTAAATATCAGGTAGTTCAGTGCAAAATGTACATCATTTCCACGAGAGCAGTTATTAGGAAGTATAATTTAGTTAGTTAAATAGAAAAAAATGAGTGATATCAGGTGGTTCATCGTTTGCAACATAGTTTCAACTTATATTTACAAGGTCAAACGATGTCATTATCTACGTCAGATAAATTTTACCAAATTTTGCTAGATCAGTAAGATAAACGCCACAGTGTCTAGAAATTTTAGGATTTCGTTAGGTTAACGTATGAATCCATTATCATGTTGATGTGCTTTACAAAATCCCCCCCCCCCAAAAAAAAAGAGAAAAAAACTTAAGCTTTATAATAAGTTAAAAACTGAAATTTGCTTATTTGAACAATGTGAAAATTTTTGTAATACCAATTTGTATATCAATTTATTGTACAAGGACTTCTGAATTTCAACTTATGCCCTGATTAATTCTCAGTTCTTAAGTCTTGAGACGTTGTGGGATTAATTATTTTTAGTGTGTCCATTATGTAGTTCACACAGTGGGTTCCTACAAGCTATGTTTGAGATGTTAGATGTAGGAAGAATCCTTTTTTTGTACATTTAGCCATAGAAAACAGAAGGAGACTATTAAAAACAGTAATTACTGGAATCTCTCTCTCTCTCTCTCTCTCTCTCTCTCTCTCTCTCTCTCTCTCTCTCTCTCTCTCTAAGGTAGGTGCACAGGACATTAATCCACAACGCACCAGCATCGATAATGCAGCGACTATTTAATGCGCTGCCAGCTCATCTAAGAAACATATTAGGAGTGAGCGTAGATGTGTTTTAGAATAAGCTCGATAAACACCTAAGATGCATCCCAGACCATCCAAGACTGGAAGATGCATTAGCAACTCTGGTGGATATACGAGGTGCCTCACACTGAGGGACCTGGGGGAACCCAAACATAGAATAAAGTAATAAGGCTCTCTCTCTCTCTCTCTCTCTCTCTCTCTCTCTCTCTCTCTCTCTCTCTCTGAAATATTGGAAGTAGCTAGAATCATTTTTTGTGCTGTTAGCCATGAAATACAGATGGGAGACTTTTAAAGACATAGAGCTCTCTCTCTCTCTCTCTCTCTCTCTCTCTCTCTCTCTCTCTCTCTCTCTCTCTCTCTCTCTCTCTCTCTCTCTCTCTCAATTTTTAAAGAATCAGTCCATACTGCAAGATGCTCTGCACACTTACCCATGCTCCTAATCATCTCTGTATTCTTGACACAAGCTTGAGGCATCTAGTATTTTATTTCGAAATTTTCGGCTAGTTTTATTCTTAATACTTCTATTATAACTTGGTATGCGTTAGTATATATGTTTAACAGGGTATTTAAGGGAATTCTCTTATGTTAGGGTTAATTTACATCTACTTTTTCTTGTTCTAATTTTCTTGAAGGAAGAACTTTAGGCCGAAGAGTTAGGGACAGACTAAGAACTTTAGGATTTTGTTTTTGTTTTACTTCATAAAAAACATTATGAATGATCTATCATCAATTCTGGTATAAAGTTGAAGTACAGAGGTTCCTATTGTGAGTAACTAGTCAATTACCAGTTTCGTAACAGCTTCAAAACCTGTTTCCTAAGCTGACAGCTGCCGAGATAAGGAAATATCCCTCACTTGCCTTGTGATTTTCTTGAAAATTTTTTTAGGTCATTTTGTTGAAAACATAAACACTATTTTCATATTCATTGATAAGAAACTTTGTCATGTCGGTAAATATGTTTTCTCCCTAATTGTTATATTTTAACTCTTTTAGAGCTACTGTTTTCTGGCCAATTCCGTGTAAATTTGTTGATATGATATTGATATATTTAACTCTATATCCATATTTACTGTTTATCAAGAATTTTCTAGATAAGAATTTAGATTTTTGCTTGGTAGGGATTTGATATGTGTTACATGCTGATTTTTTATGCTGTTTACATGACTTAATTTTTACAAAATGATTTAAGTATCGATATATCTTATATCTTGCAAGATGTCTTTTGAAGGTTGAATGAAATATATTAAGTCAAAAGTTATTCCTCTGGTCGATGATATAACAATATTATATATTTTACATTATGGACACATGCTGTTGTTTCAAAAGTGTTACTAGCTTGTGGCTGAAAGAATTTTTGACCCACTATTATGGATCATATAACCAAGCCAGCATGACCTGCCATTGTCTTTGCTTTATAGTTCTCTTGCTTGAGGGTACATTCGGGCTCACTATTCCATCCTATTTCTCTTCCTCTTGTTGGTTAAAGTTTTCATAGTTTATATAGGAGATATTTTTTTTAATGCTACTGTTCTTAAAGTATTTTATTTTTCCTTGTTTCCTGTCCTCGTTTCCTTTTCTCACGGGGTTATTTTCCCTGTTGGAGCCCCTGGGCTTGTAGCATTCTGCTTTTCCAACTAGGGTTGTAGCTTAGCAATCAATAATAATAATAATAATAATAATAATAATAATAATAATAATAATAATAGTTGGCATTTAGTCAACATGGCGTTACGCCTTTGCATCCTTTTCGTTCCAGAATCACGTTTATGTGGAATCATATCTCATCATGTGAGGCCCACAATTTTATGCAAACAGAGTATGAAAGTGTTCTAGTTGACTAAGATGATATCAATATATAGTCCAGGCCTCTACACCATAGAGGAAAGCTAAGAATACATCCTGGTTTATGCATTTGGATTTTAGTGGTCAGCTTTGGGTTTATGGGAAACTATGGTCTTCAGCTTACTAATAAGCATGTGCACGACTGTTTATTTTTTCAAGCACATCATTATCAGTCTTAAGTTGTGGCTGAAACTATAAAATGCCACTTTCTGAAGTTCTGCATCATTAACAGAGAGAGATCACTATCATCATCTATGCCTACTGAAGCAAAGGGCCTCGGTTAGATTTCGCCAGTCGACTCTAGCTTGAGCTTTTAAATCGATACTTCTCCATTCATCATCTCCCACTTCACGCTTCATAGTTCTCAGCCATGTAGGCCTAAGTCTTCTAACTCTTCTAGGGCCTTGTGGAGCCCAGTTAAGAGTTTGGTGAACTAGTCTCTCTTGGGGAGTGCGAAGAGCAGGCCCAAACCATCTCCATCTACCCCCCACCATGATCTCATCCAAATACGGCTCTCAAGTAATCTCTTAGTTTCATTTCTAATCCTGCCCTGCCATATAACTCCCAATATTTTTCTGAGGACTTTGTTCTTAAATCTACAAAATCTGTTGGCTATTGCAAGTCTGTTGGTAATCCAGTTTTTAAGTATTTGCTCTCCCTTTTATAAGGCACAGATGATTTTTTGAAGCTGATTTTTATTCTCGAACATAGCCCCGTGGTTGAGAATTTCTTCTGGAATTGTCAGAACCAGTGCTTTTGACTTTTTAATGTTTTTTATTGTGTCAGAACTTCATGGTATTCTGGAAACATGTAGAGTGAGTAACTAGACGACCATCAATAACACTCATCAAATGGGGCTGTGATGGTTCAGTGTAGCATGAAAACTGGTCTGTTCTTTGTGGTTGTATGTGCAATCAAAATAAGTGTGCTGACGGGAGTGATTGGACTGTATTTTTCTTAGTCATAAAGGGATTTGATGACGTACGGAAAACCTCATATATTATGGTTAGCAAAGGCTCGAGCTTCCGTCACCTTTTCTATCCAACAGCTGTAACTGTAGCACGTATATTTGATGTACACCCGACCTCAGGTCTCCCATTCTTAGCAGAACCAGTGCTTGGCTTAAGACCTAAATTCCATATTCAATTCAACAGTGTAGATGAACGGGAGATCGTGGCAAGATATGTGTCGTGTGCTTTACATTATGTAATTAGTGTATGGTGTCAGTTCTCATTACACCAATTTTACATGAGTGATTAGTAAAGCCAATCGTTTGTTTTGCAGAAATTTTTCCACTTGTTGTCAGGGTCTTCTTCAATAATGTCACTTTTTTTTTTGCTTTTCTATAGTCCTCTTTAGGTGATGAGATATACACTCCTACAGCTATTTGTAGGTCTGTTCTGATGAGTAATCTGGAACTGCATATCCTCAGTCCTCTGAAATCATATGGAGAAATATATACATTAATTTAAAACACCTAAAGAAATGACAGCATTTCTAATGTTTGATTCTCTTAGTTTTCTGTCTATAGGACACTTCTATTTCAAATGTTTGACAATGCTCTTAGTTTTCTGGCTACAGGACAATTCTCTTAGTTTTCTGGCTATAGAACAATTCTCCTAGTTTTCCGGCTATAGAACAATTCTCCTAGTTTTCCGGCTATAGAACAATTCTCCTAGTTTTCCGGCTATAGACCAATTCTCCTAGTTTTCTGGCTACAGGACAATTCTTAGTTTTCTAGCTTTAGGACAATTCTATTTAAAATGTTTGACAATTCTCTTAGTTTTCTGGCGATGGGACAATTCTATTTCAAATGTTTGACAATTCTCTTAGTTTTCTGGCTATAGGACACTTCTATTTCAAATGTTTGACAATGCTCTTAGTTTTATGGTTATAGGCCAATCCTCTTGATTTTCTGGCTATAGGCCAATCCTCTTAATTTTCTGGCTATAGGCCAATCCTCTTAATTTTCTGGCTATAGGCCAATCCTCTTAATTTTCTGGCTATAGGCCAATCCTCTTAATTTTCTGGCTATAGGCCAATTCTCTTAGTTTTCTGGCTATAGGACAATTATATTTCAAATGTTTGCCAATGCTCTTAGTTTTCTGGCTACTGGACAATTCCCTTAGTTTTCTGGCTACTGGACAATTCTCTTAGTTTTCTAGCTATAGGACAATTCTATTTCAAATGTTTGCCAATTCTCTTAGTTTTCTGGCTACTGGACAATTCTCTTAGTTTTCTGGCCACTGGACAATTCTCTTAGTTTTCTAGCTATAGGACAATTTTATTTCAAATGTTTGCCAATTCTCTTAGTTTTCTGGCTACTGGACAATTCTCTTAGTTTTCTGGCTACTGGACAATTCTCTTAGTTTTCTAGCTATAGGACAATTCTATTTCAAATGTTTGCCAATTCTCTTAGTTTTCTGGCTACTGGACAATTCTCTTAGTTTTCTGGCTACTGGACAATTCTCTTAGTTTTCTAGCTATAGGACAATTCTATTTCAAATGTTTGCCAATGCTCTTAGTTTTCTGGCTACTGGACAATTCTCTTAGTTTTCTGGCTACTGGACAATTCTCTTAGTTTTCTGGCTACTGGACAATTCTCTTAGTTTTCTGGCTACTGGACAATTCTCTTAGTTTTCTAGCTATAGGACACTTCTATTTCAAATGTTTGACAATGCTCTTAGTTTTCTGGTTATAGGCCAATTCTCTTAGTTTTCTGGCTATAGGACAATTCTATTTCAAATGTTTGACAATTCTCTTAGTTTTCTGGCTATAGGAAGCTTCTATTTCAAGTGTTTGACAATGCTTTTAGTTTTGTGGTTATAGGCCAATTCTCTTACTTTTCTGGCTATGGGCCAATTCTCTTAGTTTTCTGGCTATAGACCAATTCTCTTAAGTTTTCTGGCTACAGGACAATTCTCTTAGTTTTCTGGCTATAGAACAATTCTCTTAGTTTTCTAGCTATAGGACAATTCTATTTCAAATGTTTGCCAATGCTCTTAGTTTTCTGGTTATAGGCCAATTCTCTTAGTTTTCTGGCTATAGGAAGCTTCTATTTCAAGTGTTTGACAATGCTTTTAGTTTTGTGGTTATAGGCCAATTCTCTTACTTTTCTGGCTATGGGCCAATTCTCTTAGTTTTCTGGCTATAGACCAATTCTCTAAGTTTTCTGGCTACAGGACAATTCTCTTAGTTTTCTGGCTATAGAACAATTCTCTTAGTTTTCTGGTAATAGGACAATTCTCTTGGTTTTCTGGTTATAGGACAATTCTCTTGGTTTTCTGGTTATAGGACAATTCTCTTGGGTTTTTGGCTATAGGACAATTCTCTTAGTTTTCTCTTTACAGGATAATTCCCTTACTTTTCTGGCTATGGGCCAATTCTCTTACTTTTCTGGCTATAGACCAATTCTCTTAGTTTTCTGGGTACAGGACAATTCTCTTAGTTTTCTGGCTACAGGACAATTCTCTTAGTTTTCTGGCTACAGGACAATTCTCTTAGTTTTCTGGCTATAGACCAATTCTCCTAGTTTTCTGGCTATCAGACATTTCTCTTAGTTTTCTGGTAATAGGACAATTCTTTTGGTTTTCTGGCTACAGGACAATTCTCTTAGTTTTCTCTTTTCAGGATAATTCTGGTAGTGTTCTGGCTATAGGATAATTCACCTAGTTTTCTGGCTATCAGACATTTCTTTTAGTTTTCTGGCAATAGGACAATTCTCTTGGTTTTCTGACTATAAGACAATTCTGTTTTCTGACAATGGGATGAATTTTACCAGACCTATCCCACATTGTAGGGATAGCAGTTCTAGCCCAGTTAGTGGATCTGACTGTAGCCTACATGTCTGTGACCATTTATCAGACTCCCTTACATTACATGGAATAAAGTTTGTGTTGAGGAAACTTATCCAATTTTGAGAGAGAAGTGTGTCCTGATGTAACTATATTGTTATAGCATAGACTGAAGAATGGCTTGTATTTATGAATAAGATTAAAGTTGATTAAAGATTGTGTGGTTTAGTACTTGTGAAACTCCAGTAACTTTTTTTTTTATTAAAGCCATCTGAAAAGAATAGAATATAGTCCATACTTACTAAGGTTTGTAGATAGAAAGTAATGTAATCTGTTGTTTGCGAAGATAGCACCAAATTAAGTATATCATTAGTGTTTGAGGTGGTGATAAGTCTAAGCCTTTAAATAGGCCATTTAATGAAATAACGAAATTTACCCTCACTAAAAGCTACCCTTCCTCCTCCCCAAAATGTGATTAACCATGCCTTTAAACAATTATTATAATTAAGCATCCCCTTAAAATACTATTTAAGCTTTTATACGTATATTAATGAAGTAATATGATTAGAATTATTGAAATTAAAATTATAATTACAATAATTATAAAAAAATGTAGCATCCTGATTTTCCAACTAGGGTTATAGTTTAGCAAATAATAATAATAATAATAATAATAATAATAATAATAATAATAATAATAATAATAATGACGATAATGATAATGATAATGATGATGATGATGATGATATCCCTAAAAAATCCTGATTAGCTAAGCCTTCAAATATTTTAAAATTAAATTAACTACCCCGATTAAAAATGCCGATTAAGCTTTTACATAATGTAAATTAATGAAATAACTAAATTTATCACCCTTCAAACATTTTTAATGCCATTTGATCATTTATTTTTGAACCAAAGTGATAAAATTTAGCTTATTCGAAGTAAATTGCTTGTGAATATTTTTAATGCATAAAATAATAGTAATTTTTCCCAAATCCAGAATTGCTATATAAATGAACTTCGTTGAGAATTTAAGTTGACAAAAAAAAAAAAAAAAAAAAAAAAAAAAAAAATCAAAACGATGCATAAAATAATAGTAATTTCTCCTAAATCTAGAATTGCTATTTAAATGAACTTCATTGAGATTTTAAGTTGACAAAAAAAAAAAAAAATAAATAAATTAAATTCAAAACGTGAAATACCGAAATCTTGACATGGTGCTATCTATCACATATAGTAAAATCAGTATTTGTGATACATTTAAAAAAGCATTTAACTATTCTTACTGTTTCTTAGACTTGAAAACGCAAAGTGCTTATTTAGGTAAAAGTTTCTATGTTGAATTAAAGTTAGATCTCCATTGATATCTGAAATGGATTTAGCTTATTAAACGATTTTCAATAAATAAAAGTAAATTAAGTCAGAGGGGAGGGGAAATGTACGAACAGACTAATAAAAGGGGCAGCTAATGTTATAAATAACTAAATGTGATGATTATGTAGAGGAAATTCAGGCTGACAAATTATTCAAAGTAGGTTTACAGTAAGATGATAACTTAGGGCAATAACTAAATATCTTATAAGCTATATTAGATGAAAACCAGTAAATAATTTTGATTTTTCAATAGGTAGTTCTTTAAATTCTTAAAATTGGTATTCTTCAAATCATAATCAAAGCATTAAATCGTCAAATTTACATTGAAAAGGCCAGAAATAAAGTATTTGAAAGTATGAAATGAATGCTCAAAAAATGCAAAGTAAAATTAAAAATATATATATATATATAAGTTCATAGAGTACTTTTGTATCTGATGGGTGTCAAGTAGCCATATTTCCCGACAATTTCTGTTGAGTAACGTTAAAAGGTGATTTTCATGACGTCATTGTGAGGTTTGTTACGTCATAATTTTTCAAACTAAGGGACCAATGACGTTAGTAAGTTCCAAGGATGTGTGATGAGACACTGCTGTATATAGTTTTTTTTTTTTTTTTTTTTTTTTTTTTTTTTTTTTTTTTTTTTTTTTTTTTTTTTTTTTTTTTTTGGTCAAGAAATGACAACTATCAATAATTAAAATTGTACATGGTACTAGAGATGTAAGTGGTATGATCAAATTTGTAACCATAGGTAACTACTAAGATTAGGATAAATAAAATTCTGAATTTTACCGGACGCTCTTTTATTTAAATTCTAAAAATACATATTTACAAGAATATTCTGGTTACCCCTAAAACAATTAAAGAAAATGGGAAATAAAAAAATATTTTTTTGTTACCCCTGAAGCCAGCATTACAATGCCCCAAACGAGGTTCTCGACAGGGAGTAACCAGCCAGTTATCAGCTTCGAAACTGATTCAAAGACCCGTTTTCTAAGCTGACAGCTGATTTCTGAGAAGGGAAAAGTCCCTCTCTTCCCTTGTACTCTTCCAGGTGCATTACCCGTTTTCTCTGTACCTGTTGAAGAATGTAAGTACCTTTCCAATATAAAAGAAAACGGGTATGAACAGAAGTTCAAGGGGGGTGGTAGGGGCACCCCTGAGAAGAGCCAGAGCTTACTTTCTCTCTCATGGCTGCGATTTTGTACATAGGCAAATGCGAGACAAGCAAAGTATAATGAAACATGGCGTGAAAAACTGTAGAGTTTTACAATCTGAATTTCGGACTAATGTCGAATCAGAATGGTAAAAACATTTCCAAATACAATACCTCTATGGATACCACAAGAGAAAATCTACGGGGTGTAAACATACCCTTCGACATCCTACTTTCATTTCCCTTGAGATTTGACACAGTTAAGTTGACGTCTTGTAATAGAAAATGGTTGTTGCTTTCTTTATATCTTATAGAAAACTAAGAAAACCTAAGCTAGGAATGACGGAACTCAGCGTGATATTGACTTAGTGACCGACTGAATCTTAAACTTAGCGTTATATTGACTTAGTGACCGATTGAATCTTAAACTTAGCGTGATATTGACTTAGCGACCGACTGAATCTTAAACTTAGCGTGATATTGACTTAGTGACGGAATGAATATTAGACTTAGCGTGATATTGACTTAGCGACCGACTGAATTTTAAACTTAGCGTGATATAGACTTAGTGACCGACTATATCTTAGACTTAGCGTGATATTGACTTAGTGGCGGAATAAACTTTAGACTTGAGCGTGATATTCACTTAGTGACCGACTATATCTTAGTTAACTTGAAGCTATTAATGCTAATTTAATCGTAAATATTACTCTATTGGGTTATCTCGACAGTTTCAAATTATGTATAATTAATGTTCTATTTCTCTATATTAACGACTTAACGATACTATTAAATTTTAAGGGACGCCACACAGCCCATTCATTTCTTGACACCTAGCAGTCTGACATCAAATTTGTCATAGAAGCAGTCCCAAGGTTTGATCCATGAACGCTTCAACTTTGCCACCAGTATTAATGACAAATCTGTCATCAAACTGCCTAATTATGTCAGGAAACATGTATGGGTGACACCCTCGGGTACAAAACAAAGGGTCTGGCTACTTTTTCAATTTCTTAAGCGAAAATTAACAAAGTATATTTTGCTATTTTAGTATTAGATTTAATTCATTTAAATGCTTTATTCCTGGCCTTTTCATATGAATTTGATGATTTTAGTTATGCCTTGAAAAACATCTAATTTTAATTATTAAAGAGATACTTAAATACAAATTATATAATGCTTCTAATTCAATGTAGCTTGGAAGAAATGCAAACATCGTACTAAATTACCGTCTTTTTTAATATCAATAATTAGTTTAGTATAAATTTTATCCGGAATATCATCGTAGTTATACCCGATTTTTCTCATAATTTAGTTTTTATTTATTATTATAAATTTAGCTGCATCTTTAGTTAATCTATTCGTATTTTCTTCCAATTTGACTGATATTGATTAAAAATAGTTTATTTATTTGTTATTCCTAATATTATCGGAAATTTATTTTAATTACGGAAATTTACTTTAATTTCGTAACTTTATTTTTGAATTTCGGAAATGGCTTTTAATTTAGGAAATAGATCTTAATTAAGGACATTGAATTTAATTACGGAAATTGATTTTAATATCGAAAATTTATTTAATTTCGGACAATTTATTTTAATTTCGGATATTGATTTTAATTTTGGATATAGTTTTTAATTTCGGATATTGAATTTAATTCAAAACGAGAAACGCATACTTGAACAAGCCCTTCGGTTTTTCAAGTCAAAGATACGGTACTAAAATACTCTCTTGAACCTCATGTACACTCATACTGATTTTTTTATATTTGACAGATAGCACCTCTTAAATATTCCCCTCATTTCAGTATTTTATGATTTAAGAGAAACCATTTTTAGCCAATTTAAATGCTCAAGGGTTTACCAGATCAAATTTATATATTAATCATGGATTTAGTTTGGAAACAGCTAATATTTTAAGTATCAAGACAAATAAAATATTCATATCAGGTACATCACATTTATATATCAATTATGGATTAAGTTTGGAAACTGCTAATATTCTATGTATTAAGAAAAATTAAATATTCATATTAGATTTACTTTAAAATGCTTAAATTTTTACATTTCTGTGCTTTATATAACAGTAAAACCTAATTTTTGGAGGGGGATATATTTCATTAATTTGGTTTAGGAATACAAATTAATTTAATTACGTTATATATCTAAAGCCTTGGACTTTGTTTTATTAGGGGAGATAAACTTAGTTATCTATTTTACGTTATGTGAAGGCTTAAGCCAACTTGTTTTAATGTTATAAAACTAATTTAATTACGTTACTCTAAAGCCTTGGACTTCCAGGTTTATTAGGTAGGATTAATTTCGATATTAAATTAATCTCCGCGATATAAAGGCTTAAATTTAGTTATCTAATTAATTTACGTTATGCGAAGGCTTAAACCAACTTGTTTTAATGTTATAAAACTAATTTAATTACGTTACTCTAAAGCTTTGGACTTCCAGGGTTATTAGGAAGGATTAATTTCGATACTGAATTAATTTACGCGATATAAAGGCTTAAAGTTTGTTAGGGGGATGTACAATTAACTTATTTCGATATTGCATTAATTTACGTTATATAAAGGCTTTATAAGGGGATAAAATTAATTTAATTACATAACATATTCAAAAGGCTAAGACTTTTACAAAGGGGTATAAATTAATTAGATTATTTATTTAACGACTTAGGGAACCTTTTTGAGGGAAATATCTAGCAATTTTATTAAATTGTTTTTTTTTTTTTTTTTATTTCTTATACCAATCATATATATTTAATCTGGTGCTATCTTAAAGAATAGTTTACATGTTTTATCTACAAACTTAATTAGGTAAGGAATATATTTTATTTGTTTCAGATGTCTTTATAAACAAAAGTTACAGGAATTTCATAAGAAACCAAACTAAGTTTAATCAACTTTAATTTTATTCAGAATTACAAGTCATCCTTTAGTTTATGCTATAACAATATAAATATTTACACCAAGACACACACTTCCCCTTCTAAAACAGACTAGTGTCCCAAACACCAAGATTGTCTTTTAAGGTTCAGCACCATTCCATGCATTGTGTGAGAGTCGGATAAATGGCCGAGCTGGACGCACTTCGCCATTTTAAAGAATGAGTGATACCTCTATCAATATTAATCCCATTGACCGATATTTTTTTGGGCGTTTGTTTAGAAGTATAATTTTTTATGAGACTTTTTCTCACAAGACTAAGTAACTGCAGTTTCAAATTATTTCAAAGAATAGGTCTACAATTGTATTTTGGTGTACGCAGGCTATAGCTCACCATTAGAAGACATCTGTAATAAATCGAGGCTCAATATTGCTTACTTTAACCTATCTATCTGTTTACCAAGGCACTTACCCCAACTTTGGGGGATAGCCGACATGAAAGGAAAGTTTTCCTCTCTTTGCTCCTCCCAGCCTGACGAGGGATTCAGCCGAGTTTGGTTGGTACTGCTATATTGATATAAAACCTTCCGGTTTCGTGCTCATCACAAGAACGAGACTCCACCATGAACATTTCGTTTTCATAATACTGATTTGGATAGAACTATTACTGCTACGCTCATGACCGACTATCACCAATTTTGAAACAGTTTCATGAAAAATCTACAATCTTTAGTTGAAATAGATCTCAAAGACCTCTCTTCGAACTGCTAATAACAATCTATTGATATACCTAGCTCAATTATTTACCCTTTTTCTTGTCAGAACTGCGAGACAATACGTTTCAACCACCTATTTGTGCTCACTAAAACCTTTCAAGTAATAATTATACTTAATCTAATCTTAAAAGCAAAATGTAAACAGTGCTGCAAAGTATCATCAGGTTTTAAATAAAATAAAGTACTTGAGGCCCTTTGCGTAAATAAGCGTAGGAGACGATGATGATGATGATGATTCAAAGTGCATTCAGATTCTCGTCTATCATATTAATTCATAATGCATCTCAGGGAATCAACTATAGAAAATAAAACAAGTGTTTTAGTTCAAAATTTAAAAGAAAATGCTATACTCATATTATTGAGACTGATATGAATATACTCTCTCCAAAACTAAAATTTCTTTATGCAAATTTAAAGAAAATATATCGAACTGTTGGATGATATAGACAGACTCCTGAAGTGCCAGTTTCCTAGATAAAAACTCCAAAAGCGAGTGTTTCTTGGCAAAACATTCTCAATCTTTAAAAGAATTAAGAAAAACAATCCAACAAAATTACTTGGCATAAAAAATCCCTCATACTAAACTTCCAAGGTCAAAGACTTCAAACTTCCCTTCCTTGGTCACCATCATCATAGCTTATCACGCTAAACAGACTAACATTGAAGCATTAGGAACGTTCACTTCGTGACCCTGCCAATCCGCAAGAAGACCAATCCTAACACTACAGTGAGAGAGGTGCCGTTAGGCTATAACTAAGAGGCGAGGTGAATGCAACTGAACTTTATTCAACAGACATCGAGCTTATATACCAAGACTTGCGAACAAGAACGTCACAAAAATTTGAACAAAATAAAACATGAGCTAGCATACTTTCACAGATTGGCCTATTATCAGTGCAGGGAAGAGAGAGTGATAATATAAAAAAGCATGTATGAAACCCGTGCGGTACACTATACACCAATACAGCCAAGGCTACTGCAAGAGTGGGTGGTAAAAGGATAAATCCTCAACCCGTTGACAATATGAAGATAATCAGCCACAGCATCGAAAGTTTTAACAGGAGCAAAGCAAAGATTCTGGCAGAGCTACAGCCTGATATCCTGTGCTTGCAAGAAACTCACCGAATGAACAAACCACCCATTATTCCAGGAAGGCACCTAGCTATTGATACTGGTAGCCAAACTCATGGAAGTGCTATCTTTGTCAAAGACAAGTTGCTAGTGATGGGTACTACTAAAATGGAAAATGGTCCCACTGAAATCCTCAAGGTGGAGATAGAACACTTGAGCATTATCTCCCTATACAAACCTGACAATGAACAGTTGGAGTGACCCACTTCCTTAGACCTTCAAGGGAAAAGAAATGTAATCATTTGGACCTTTAACAGCCACAGTACGAATTGGGGATATGAGGACGAGAATGCTAATGGAAAAAATGTAAATTCATGGGTTCTAAGCAATAACCTTGAACCACTACATAAACCAAAAGATTCCTCAACCGTCACCAGAGAAAGATGGGGGAGGGGATACAGCCCTCCTAGCTTTCATAAATTCTACACGCTCCCACCATTGTCCAGTACAAATTGAATTCCACATTGTAAAAAGACCCAGGGAATCAAAATATCTCCAAAGATTTAACTTTGGGGGAAAGCAAATTGGACAGCCTTTACTGAAATGATTGAACATATTGACATCACACCATCTGGACCAAGTAATTATGATGAATTTGTCAAACAAGTATGGAAATCAGTTCAACAGAATATACATAGAGGCAGCAGAAAGGAATATATTCCTGGAATTACTGACCAAATTAAAGAACTGTGTGAGAATTACACCACCTCATACGATGAAGACCCATTCAGCTTAGACACCTTTGAAATTGGAGAAAATATTCTAACACTACCGACCCGAGAAAGTCGGCAACGATGGTATAACCTCCTACACAACCTGGATAGGGCTCACCAAAAAAAAAAAAAAAGAAATGACAAGGTTGTCTTGCATTGAAATTTCAATGCTCGTGTTGGGAAAAACCAGATATAGGTAATATAATGCCAATAGCCTCAGACTACTCTCACTATGAGATCAACATGGTCTTGTCTTTACAAATACAATATTCCAGCTTAAAGACAAATTCAAAACAAGAATGCATCCAAGATCCAAGCATTGGCATATGATAGGTTACATGATAACCAACCAGAGCATAAATGTTTTGTGGTGAAATGTTGAACAGTTCATCGTTTAGCGAGATCCATCATCTCATTCAAAATACAACCTCAAATCCGAAAGCATGCTGCATTTAAGAAATTGCACAGTGCTGCGCTGAAAACCCGAAAGTGATCGTTTACTCACCCAAATTTCTGAGGCCATCTCTTCATTAGCTGACTTCCCTTAAAAAGATCCTGACAGAGTGGAGAGAGTTCTGCAAACTGATGTCAGATGCTGCAGAAGAAATAATTGGCTTCACTATGTACTCTCATGCAGACTGGTTTGAGGAGAACCAGATGCTACAGAAGCAACAATTGGTTTCGCTATGCATTCTCATGCAGACTGGTTTGATTAGAACCAGAAGCTACAGAAGCAACAATTAGCTTCACTATGTACTCTTGCAGACTAGGTTAATGAGAACCAGATGCTACAGAAAGAACAATTAGCTTCTTTATGCATTCTCATGCAGACTGGTTTGCTGAGAACCAGATGCTACAGAAGCAACAATTAGTTTCGCTATGCATTCTCATGCAGACTGGTTTGATGAGAACTAGATGCTACAGAAACAACAATTGGCTTCACTATGCATACTCATGCAGACTGGTTTGATGAGAACCAGATGCTACAGAAACATCAATTGGTTTCGCAATGAATCCTCATGCAGACTGGTTTGATGAGAACCAGATGCTACAGAAGCAACAATTGGCTTCACTATGCATTCTCATGCAGACTGGTTTGATGAGAACCAGATGCTACAGAAAAAACAATTAGCTTCACTATGCATTCTCATGCAGACTGGTTTGATGAGAACCAGATGCTACAGAAGCAACAATTGGCTTCACTATTCTTTCTCATGCAGACTGGTTTGATGAGAACTAGATGCTACAGAAACAACAATTGGCTTCACTATGCATACTCATGCAGACTGGTTTGATGAGAACCAGATGCTACAGAAAAATCAATTGGTTTCGCAATGAATCCTCATGCAGACTGGTTTGATGAGAACCAGATGCTACAGAAGCAACAATTGGCTTCACTATGCATTCTCATGCAGACTGGTTTGATGAGAACCAGATGCTACAGAAAAAACAATTAGCTTCACTATGCATTCTCATGCAGACTGGTTTGATGAGAACCAGATGCTACAGAAGCAACAATTGGCTTCACTATTCTTTCTCATGCAGACTGGTTTGATGAGAACCAGATGATACAGAAAGAACAATTCGCTTCACTATGCATTCTCGTGCAGATTGGTTTGATGAGAACCAGATGCTACAGAAGCAAGAATTGGCTTCAACTATGCATTCTTATGCAGTCTGGTTTAATGAGAACCCGATGCTACAGAAGCAACAATTGGCTTCACTATTCTTTCTCATGCAGACTGGTTTGATAAGAACTAGATACTACAGAAACAACAATTAGCTTCACTATGTACTCTTGCAGACTAGTTTGA
Organism: Palaemon carinicauda; assembly: GCF_036898095.1. Taxonomy (NCBI): domain Eukaryota; kingdom Metazoa; phylum Arthropoda; class Malacostraca; order Decapoda; family Palaemonidae; genus Palaemon; species Palaemon carinicauda. The sequence continues at coordinate 2,595,646 of NC_090732.1, read as the reverse complement.
TGAGAACCAGATGCTACAGAAGCAGCAATTGGCTTCTCTATGCATTCTCATGCAGAATGGTTTGGTGAGAACTCTTACACCATACACACATCTTGGAAACATCCACTCATCTGCACTGGTTGAGAATGGAGGACCTAAGGTCGGATGCACAGCATTAAATATACATGCTACAGTTCTAATGGTGGGTAAAATCGATTAAGTAATCTCAAACCTTTGTTGACCAAAACAACACACAAGGCTTTTCATAATGATATCAAATCCATTTACAAACTCAACAAAAACAGAAGCAGTCTAACCAGCTCACTTGATTTGATAGCAAAACCATCCTCTAAGAACTGGTCGAGATTCTAAACTGCTGAGATGAGCATCCCTATACTACAGTGAACCACCAACGTAATGGCCCTTGAGTCTGTTATTGATGCTCTACCTTAATTACTACTTATCCAGGACATCAGTAAGCTTCCATTATTCCAGGAAGCTCTGACTACAATAAAAGCATTAAAGAAGGCAAAAGCTGTGGTAAAAACTTTTAGGCAAAGGTTCTACATTCTAAAGAAAAAGCTGCAAAAAATCATCTGTGCTATACGGAGGAAAAAAAAAAGAACCCAAATCCTGGATATACTTCGTAATTCTTATAAATAAGAATAAAGGCAACAGAAGCTACAACAACTACAGCTGCTGATGTATTTCCAATTTTTCCAAGGCACATCTGGTAAAATGCTAGCTGGTAAAATGCTAGCTGGTAAAATGCTCTTGGGCTTAGCTAAACATATGATGGTTTTGGAAGGAAAGAGGGCACTTAATACTACCTCACGAGCTCCTATGAAAATAGTTGCACATTATGGAGTTCCTAAAAGATTTAGCAATATACTTCAGCTTTTTCATTCCAAAATGAAAGCCAAAATGTCTACAGATGGCTTGGAATTTTTATCTTTTCATGGCCCCTATCTTTTAAGGTCTGTCCATCTCCTCAACAATAACTTTATTGCAAGAAAAACTTAGGGATAGAATCTGAAGTGGAATATAGAATTGATGGTACCCTGTTGAATATGAGTGGATTAAAGGTTCATATGAAAACATATAACAACAGATTGGTTGACCTGTCGTATGCTAAGGCTGCTTCTATTTTGACCTGCATCCTAACGATAATATAACACATCTTTGAAAAACTATCTTCAATATACCAAGCACTTAGCTTCCAGATTGATTGAGGAAAAACAAAAGCCATAGTGCAAAAGGCTAAACCAATTCAGAATGGGCGATTTTTCTTTGTTAATGATACACAGCTGGAGGTGCTGTGATATTTCAGATACCTTACCAGCAATGTTTTATCGCAAACAGATAGATTGATAATATGCTGGAGAAAATAAACATTACTTTATACGCATTTCGTACGCCGAAGACCATGGTTTTCTGGAACAAACGCCCAAGACTGACTCCTAAAATCCAGGTGCATAAAGCAGTGTATTCTGATTCCCTTCCACAGGGAAAAAGTCTAGAATATATTGATGCCATCTCAATCAATTGAGGCACTTTCCTATTCCATGTTAATAGAAAATTATCGGTCTCACCTGAAGAGATTAGAATCCACAAACGAAATTCTGTTATGAATGAGATTCATAAGCATAGAAGCCATATTTACCAACTGCACTGGCTTGGTCACGTAACTCGTATGCCTGAATAATGACTCTTAACAACTAAAAAACATCAACCAGAGAACTGGTTGCCCTAAGTGATACGCAGCTCTAGCCAGCCAAGGTAACCTAAGGAAAATGCAAAATTCCACCAGCCGACCAGGAGACCCTCGTTAGTGATCATATGGTGCAGCAAAATATCACAAGGAAAGCTGCAGCTACATGCTAGACAAGGAGTCCCATCATTTCCAAATCCTTATCTGATGTGTCGAACATATGGTAAGGTATGCAATCCCAGGCTTGGCCTGGTATGCCCTAGAAATACACATGGAGGCGAGGGATCAATAACATCGTTTGAGAACTCAACAAATTGAGTTCATGAGAAACAGCAAATGTCATCCTCCGTCTAATGGACTAATATTCAATTAGACTGAAATATCATCTGAAACTTATTCTTTCAGAATTTCATGCACAGCTGACATGAAACAATTTTTCTAGTACAAAAGTAAACCAGAAAAAACTTTTAAATTCAGAATTAACTGCAAATCAAAATATCTCGAGGAAAATCGTCATGATTTACCTTATACAATCACAAGCTAGGTATTAACAAGATTTCCTGTACACCGGAATTTATTAATACGAAGAAAGAACAAACTAATTACAATTTCTTTGTCATATATTTGTCTGAAAAATTAAAAATACTAAACCAAGAATCAAAGATCTACTTGGATGTGAAATAGCACACTCAATACATCAACAACGAAAACATTTCTACCAAATCCTTGAAACCACTTCGAGATCTTTTTTGGTAAACACCCCCTCTAAGGAAACCAGGTGACAACTGTAATTATTCCACCATCGTAAACGGAACTAATCATCACCAAACCTGCCATTAAAGCTTTATATAATATAAAGTCTATAAAGAAATCGCAACTAACTTTTCCACAGATTCTGTTTCATCAAAATCACACCAGGTTAAACCTTTAGTTAAACCTTTGAAGAAAAAGGTAACCTGAAAATGATATAGATTTTCATACCAATCGAGGAAAGGATTATTTGTTCTATGAATCAACTTTTGCATTCAGTGGAGTTTGGATATCTCAAAGTGAATCTCCACAGAGTCCTTTCAACAATGTATTTGGTCATGGTAAGAAGTTCTCAAATCTGTCAAAGGCTAATGAATAATTCGACCCTAAGACTTTAATAAAGTCTATGAAAGGCTAATGAATAATTCGACCCTAAGACTTGAATAAAGTCTATGAAAGGCTAATGAATACTTTGTTCCTAACACCTTAATAAAGTCTATGAAAGGCTAATGAATAATTCTTTCCTAAGACTTGGATAAAGTCTATGAAAGGCTAATGAATAATTCGTTCCTTAGACTTGAATATCATCTATGAAAGGCTAATGAATAATTCTTTCCTAAGACTTGGATAAAGTCTATGAAAGGCTAATGAATGCTTTGTTCCTAACACCTTAATAAAGTCTATGAAAGGCTAATGAATAATTCGTTCCTTAGACTTGAATAATGTCTATGAAAGGCTAATGAATAATTCTTTCCTAAGATTTGGATAAAGTCTATGAAAGGCTAATGAATACTTTGTTCCTAACACCTTAATAAAGTCTATGAAAGGCTAATGAATAAAGTCGTTCCTTAGACTTGAATAATGTCTATGAAAGGCTAATGAATAATTCTTTCCTAAGACTTGGATAAAGTCTATGAAAGGCTAATGAATACTTTGTTCCTAACACCTTAATAAAGTCTATGAAAGGCTAATGAATAAAGTCGTTCCTTAGACTTGAATAATGTCTATGAAAGGCTAATGAATAATTCTTTCCTAAGACTTGGATAAAGTCTATGAAAGGCTAATGAATAATTCGTTCCTAACACCTTAATAAAGTCTATGAAAGGCTAATGAATAATTCGTTCCTTAGACTTGAATAATGTCTATGAAAGGCTAATGAATAATTCGTTCCTTAGACTTGAATAATGTCTATGAAAGGCTAATGAATAATTCGTTCCTTAGACTTGAATAAAGTCTATGAAAGGCTAATGAATAATTCGTTCCTTAGACTTGAATAAAGTCTATGAAAGGCTAATGAATAATTCGTTCCTAAGACTTGAATAAAGTCTATGAAAGGCTAATGAATAATTCGTTCCTAAGACTTGAATAAAGTCTATGAAAGGCTAATGAATAATTCGTTCCTAAGACTTGAATAAAGTCTATGAAAGGCTAATGAATAATTCGTTCCTAAGACTTGAATAGTTTATGCCTTGTAGGGCAAAGACTTCCATCATGATGTCATATAGAGATCAGTATATACTAAGGAAGTTACAAATTTCTAAGACTTCTCCCTTCTGGTATTCCTCCCTCTATGTGTTGTACATTTAATGGATGTAAAGTCTAAGACTTGAGACTGTTCAAGCCTTAACCTAGCACTACCTTTGAAACAGCAGCATGTGTCAAAATAAATAATATTGTTATATCATCAACCAAAGGAATAACCTTTGCCTTAATTTTTAAATATATCTAATTCAAAATTCAAAAGACATCTGGAAAGATTTAGAATATATCCATACTTGAATAATTTTGTAAACAAAAAATTAATGTAAACTGTATAAAAAAATCAGTACATGGTACAGACATTCAAATCCCACTAAGCAAAACTTGCAAGTTTTGATCTAGAAGATTTTTTTTTTTCAAACGCAATAACGCTAGAAAGAGTCAAATTTCTCAATATCAAATCATCAATTGGCCAGGAAAAAACAGCTCTAAGATTTAAATAAAATCATAAGATAAAATTACCGACATGACAAATTTTTCAAAATCTAAAAATTAATGTTTCAAGGTTTTCTACGATTTGCAAGAAGCAACAAATTTTCATAACAAAACATCCTGTGAAAAATTTCAAGAAAATCTAAAAGTAGAATGTCGAAGAGCGTGCTTAAACCCAGCAGCGTTCCAAATGAGTTATTCACGAGGAACTGTAACTTGGAATTTCTAATAACCATTTCTCTTCGACATCACCACAAAGAAATTCAATTGGATAAACTCCACATATTTTTACATCATGTTCCAAAATACATTTACAAGTCAGGTTAATATTTGCCTACAGACAAAAGATCAGACATTGGTGAGAGATAAAGTAAGCAGATGGCTCGTCTCAGAAGTGCCCTTTCCACCCCCCTTGAACTTCTGTGCATACCCGTTTATCTTTTACATTAGAAAGGGACTTAACAGTCTTCAACAGTTACAGAGAAAATGGATAATGCAACTGGAAGAGGACAAGGGAAGAGAGGGACTTTTCCCATCTCAGTAATCAGCTGTCAGCTTAGAAAACGGGTCTTTGAATCAGCCCCGAAGCTGATAACTGGCTGGTTACTCCCTGCCGAGAACCTCGCTTGGGTCATTGCAATGCTGACTCCAAGGAGTTCTTTATTTTTAAAATCTTCACAAGTTTTTTCTAACTACATTCTTTCGGAGTTTTTCTAACTACACATTTTATATTAAAGGAACTTCTGTATTTCAACTTTGACCATGAAAAGACGAGCAATAATTCTTAGCGTTTTCCATCAAGTAATGTATAAAGAATAGCTCAAGTTCTCAGTTTATCACTAATATCTGCCAGAGATCGTTCCTCATAGAAATCAGCACAAGAAAAAGTATATTTAAACTAAAACCTATCGCAAAATATTAACAAATCAACATATACAGAAAATAAGACTTGAAAATTCACTTATGTCCCATGTTGACCACGTATATATAACATTTTACCAAGTTATAATCAAAATGTTACGAGTAAAACCAGCTAAAAAATTCAATATTAAATGCTAGATGCCTAAAGTTTAAGTATTAAGTAGAGTCAATATTAAAAGCTAGATGCCTAAAGTTTAAGTATTAAGTAGAGTCAATATTAAATGCTAGATGCCTCAAGTTTAAGTATTAAGTAAAGAGTCAATATTAAAAGCTAGATGCCTCAAGTTTAAGTATCAAGTAAAGATTCAATATTAAATGCTAGATGCCTCAAGTTCAAGTATCAAGTAAAGATTCAATATTAAATGCTAGATACCTCAAGTTTAAGTATCAAGTAAAGATTCAATATTAAATGCTAGATGCCTCAAGTTTAAGTATTAAGTAAAGTCAATATTAAAAGCTAGATGCCTCAAATTAAGTATTAAGTAAAGAGTCAATATCAAAAGCTAGATGCCTCAAATCAAGTATTAAGTAAAGATTCAAGATTAAACGCTAGATGCCTCAAGTTTAAGTATTAAGCAAAGAGTCAATATTAAAAGCTAGATGCCTCAAATTAAGTAAAGATTCAATATTAAACGCCAGATGCCTCAAGTTTAAGTATTAAGAATGAAATAACTTTCGGAGCATGTCAAATGTACAGAGCATCTTGCAGTGAGGACTGATGCTTCAGAAATCTATGTAATGACCGAGAAAATTTCTAATAATTGATGTTTAGAATAGCTAGAATAGTCTCCCATCTAGTTTCTATGGTTAACAGAGTAAAGAAAACGATTCTTTCTCCTTCCAATATCTTAAACCTAGCTTGTAGGCACTCCATATATGACGTACTTATACACACACTAGATTAATTAATCTCACTAAGTATTTTGAGAAAGCCAGCTGCTCAATGGCCCGCTTTGATTAGAATGACTATAGGTGTTATTAATCCCATATTATCTAGTTTGGTTAAGAACTGAGAAGGGCATTAACCCACAAGGTGCTACAAAGATTTGATGAGAACTGAGCAAGTATAAGTTGAAATTCAGAAGTCCTTGTACAATGAAATTGATTTACAAATTGATATTACAAAATTTTCCCAATATGCAAATGATGAGCAAGTTACAAATTTTTGACTTTGCATAAAGCTTATTAAGTTTGATGGGAATTGTTTAAAGAACAGTAACATTCACAAAATAATGGATTTATACCTTAACCTAAAACAAAGCCATATGTCAAGACACTGTAGCGTTAGGAACTATTGATAACTAAATTCTTAGTAACAAAAGATAATTCCTCACTCCCTTTACGCACGTAAAGCCACAAAAATAAAAAATGTTCCTTTATTGAAATCGAATTGTAAACACTGACTGATATGACTGACTTTATACCTATGATGAGACACGACAATTCTGATAAGATTTTACTTATTATGACTACTTGACATATCACTGATGCTCTTAAAATACCCTAATTTTATGTGTCTACTTTATAACTGGTGCCCTGAAATTACCCTATGTGGCTACTTAAATAGCTACTTTTTGAGATGCTATTGATTGAAGAGCAGATTCCTGAATGGTTTTTGTCTCTTTATAACAAGTCTGTAAAATATTCAGTGCCCAATTGAAAAATGATAAGCTTTCGAGAGACTGATCAGAATAAACCCTTTCATAATCGAGGCTACTGATCTGTCTTTGAGTATACCTAAGATATCCTTACCCACTATCCAAGACTCCTCTTAAACCATCAATTCAAGTCTAGCTTTACTTTTCAATTTCATGTGTAAAATATTTTCTACAATTTCAAACCCTTATCTAGGGGTGAACAACCACCAAACTTCCCTTGAAGCTGTACTTTATTTAAAGATATTGATTTTAAAATACTAAAAAAAACTAAAACTAAATTTCTTAGGGTAACTTCAATACGATTTTCAATACCTTATCAACAAAGTACTAGACTCCTTTCAAATTTTCACTTTCGAGTTTACTTGCTAATTCATACCCTGATACAAAATACTCCCTCTTCAATAATGGGATCTCTATTAAGACTGCTTATAGATTCTTACCATTTACACCTAAAATATTGTTTTCAATGCTCAACTACCTTGAAAGTAACATTTTCAATTTGGAATATCCACTCGCCAACAGTGTCTTGAGATATGCACTTGATAAGATACCCAACATGGTAAAAATATTGGTTTTTACTAAATCTACCCTTTAAATTTATCAAAATGCACCTAATTTTATCATAAATCTAACTAAATCTACAAGTCTATAGAATACATGAAAATTATGACAAATTTGCCTTTGTCTTTAGATTCTATTCTTGAATAATTCATATCATTGACTGAAACTATCCTGGAATCCAGTCAGATATGCCCCCTGTATCTAAATAAATTTTGACAACCTAAATATCTAAGTACCAATGCAATAATTAAAAGCTGACAAATATTGATTCAGAACTTTACCGTAACTGATTTGCAATAAATGCTTTTAACATATATCCCTATTATAATGGAAGCTAGTTCAACTATTTGAAACAGCGTAGACTATCAGCTGTTATTTTCATGATTACCTAAATTCATTCGTTGGTTCTACGTCACAGAATTATCCTTATATACTACAAAGAAAAATGTGATAAACATAAATCATATTCTTTGTAACTAACGCGATTTTCTCTTAATGTTCTAACAAACTTTTGTAAAAAAAACCCATTGTATCTAGATCAGTAATGGATGCTCTGACCGTATAAATATCACGTTTAAACTAGCGAACGATGATAGCCCAGAACTCACTTTTTCTGATATTGAACCAACTAAATTAGACTTCCTAAGACCTGCTCTCATGGCACTGATGTATAGTATGCACTGAACTACCTGATGTTTAAGTAGGCAGTAGTTTTTCTTGCAAAGCTGAATTCTAATACATTTGAATGATTAGGTACTACAGACAGTTGAAGCTAATATTAGCATTAAACTAAAAAAACAGTATCATGCTAAGCTTGACATTGCAATGAGATAAAGAAATTTTATCTATTTGCAGAAGTCTAAACTAAACTAACTTCAAAAACTTGGTACAGTTTTCCTGATTAATTTCCTTCATAGCCTATAATCAACATATGTAAATGTATCCATCTAAAATACATTCCGGTGAATTTCACAATTATAGTTGTCGTTATTTCTTGAAGGGAACGTTCTTTTTCTTTCACTTGTGATGTTATGGCCAAGACATGTAAACAATATCTTGGTGGCTGATTGGTTCTTGCAATCTGCAGATACTCATTACCTGGAAAGACGAGGAACAAGTTAATTATGCCTTGTCATAGTAATATGTACCAGATTACAATGTACTAGAATGAAGACATTTAACTATTACCAGGCCTAAACGTAGCATATGTCCGTTTTACTGATAAGGGTAAGGTGGCCAGGAGCTCATTTGAAGCATATTGGGCGTCTAAGTGTGTTTTATGAAGAAATTATTCTGAAAGAAGTGTGGCAAAGGTTTCATAATCTATTCATTACATTCAATGAAATATAGTTATATTAACATCTAAGTGTATATTATTATCATCATCATCATCATCATCATCATTATTATTATTATTATTATTATTATTATTATTATTATTATTATTATTATTATTATTATTATTATTATTATTATTATTACTTGGGTATAGTTATAAGCTATACAGTATAATTTGAACTTTAAATTGTCAAGGGATTTTTTTTTAAAATAAAAAATCATCATACACCTCTGGTTCGTCTGATATTCTTCAGCTTACTTCACGGTACTTGTCAAACAGAAACTATATAACAGAATAGAGGCAATAAACAATCCTCAAAAAAGAGAAAAATAAATGAAACTAATCGTTACTTGAATATTTCACTAAAGTAGAATTTCTTTCATATAAACTGTATGGATATTAAAATACTTAGCTCACTTCACCCCTGTACTATTGTAACTACATGTTACTTTATCAACAAATTTCTTAAGAATACCTAAAGAAAGAATGGCAGTAATATTCCTTTTGGTTGAATTTTAACCCTTTTTATAATTTGAATATTAAATTTCCTCCCCAAACTCTGTCCTGTATTTTTTTTATTTTATCATTTGGAGTCCTATAAAATTAATACTTATGTATCTTCTTAAACCAAGTATCTTATGTTTAAACATTCTCCAAAAGAGTATATAAGAAACCAAGTATCTTACTTTAGTTTTAACATTCCCAAAAGGAATATATAAAATTTTATGCTCTCTAAATACCTACCTCACTGCAAAAATAGACAAGGAAGATTTTCTTCAATGTTCGTAGATAACTTCTTTCAATATGTTCACGATGCTTACAATTAAGAGATGTAATGTCTGAATTTCTAGATTCTGCTCCTGAGGTTAAGTTTATTCCCTGAAATGACAAAAAAGGATTAAATCAATTAATTTTAAAGTTATTGAATTTACAATATATCAAAACAACAATTAGCCATACCCTAGCTCCAAACATCTATATACTCTAACACTTACCAGGTAAGATATGGGTTTCACTGTCTAAATCTGGTTCCTTCTTGGTACCATGTAGAGACCTCTATATCTGTCTTGCAAATGCACCAGTGCCTAGTTCCAGAATGGTTCCATGTAGCCAGTATTCTTGAATTTTAATTCTTGTTGTGACCAAATTGTCGAACTTCTTAAGTTCAAACTTAGTGCAAATGCTTTTCTATTGAGCATGTTAACATAATTCATGTTTTATTGTATATAGCTTTCATATCAATTTTACTTTACGTATGTATCCCTCTTGTTTTCTTTATAATTTCTCCATTTATAACAAGATTACTTTCCATACCAAGGCCATAATTTGGTTGTAGTCTTTTGGATCTTGGGCAGCAGATCAGTTTACAATAATAAAAAGAAAAAATGTCCATTCACTTCCAATCCTATCTTTCTTTCCAACCTCTCCTTAATTTTTATTTTATCGTACAATTGTACGATCTTCATCCAAGGTTGCACTTCACTGTTGAATAGGCACCCTAATCACAGTGCCGGTTACTGCAATCTAATTTAAATGGGTAGACCATCACAAGACCTAATGCTTCTCCCTCTTTCTTGCCCCTATACATATATATTTTATAACATCCATTACTTCCAGTCCTATATTTTCAAACTGATTTGCTTCTGGAGATGTTTCTCCTCCTATTAGCACCTTCCTTTGGTCATCTGCTTTCAAGATCTTTTAAATTTGGAGGTCCTTCTCCTATTAGTATCCTCATTTGGTCCATCTATTTACAAGATCTATTTTGCCTTTGGAGTTCCTCCATTAACACCTTCATTTAGTCCTCTGCTTTCAAGTTCTATTTGGCTTTGGAGGTCCTCCTCCTATTAGTATCCCCATGTTGTCTATCTCTTTCCAATCTCTATTTTGCCTTTGGAGGTTCTCCATTAATACCTTCATTTGATTCATATGCTTTCAAGATATGTTTTAAATTTGGAGGCCCTCCTATTAGCACCTTCATTCAGTACGTCTGCTTTCAAGCTTGGTTTTACCTTTGGAGGCATGCCTCGTATAAGCACTTTCATTTGGTTCATCTACTTTCAAGCTCTATTTTGCTTCTGGAAGTCCAATTAGCACCTTCATTCAGTTCATCTGTTTTCAAGCTTTGTTTTACCTTCAGAGATCCTCATGCAATCATTATTCATTAGGCCCATCTACTTCGAAATTCTGTTTTGCCTTCAGAGGTCATCTTCCTATTAGCACCCCCATTTCATCCATATGCTTTCAAGCTCTATTTTGTCTCCAGTCTATCAGACTTTCAAGTCGTTTCAACTTTAAAGGTCCTCCTATTAACACCCTCATTAGGTCCACCTGCTTTTAAGATCTGCATGACTTTGAAAATCGTCCTCCTATTAGCATCCTAATTTGGTCCATCTATTTTCAAGCTTTGTTTTGCCTTTGGAAGTCATGCTCTTATCAGCACCCTCATCAGGTCTACTTGCTTTTAAGCTCTAGTTTGCCTTTGGAGGTCCTGCTCTTATTAGCACCCCCATTCATTCAATGTTTTCAAGCTCAGTTTGTGCTTTGGAAGACCTTCTATTAGCATCCTAATCCAATCAATTTGCTTTCAAGCTTCGTTTTGCCTTTGGAGGTCATCCTCCTATTAATATCCTTATTTGGTTCATCTTTTTGCAAGCTTTATTTTGTCTTTGGAGGTGGTACTCCTAAAAGCCCCTAAATCAATGCATCTGCTTTCAATCTCTTTTTGGCTTTAGGCTTCCTTCTCCTGTATCCTAATATGACCTATCTGCTTTCCACCTCTTATCCTGACTCTGGAGGTCCTGGTTTTAATAGCAGTCTCACTCAGTCGATCTGCTTTCAAGCAAGCTCTGGTTTGCCTTTGGAAGTCCTGCTCTTAGTAGCACTTTCATTCAGTCCCTACTTTCAAGAGCTGGCTTGCCTTTGGAGGTCCTGCTTTTATTAGCATTCTAATTCAGTCCATCTGCTTTCAAACTTTGGTTTGCCTTTGGAGGTCCTGCTCTTAGTAGCATTCTAATTCAGTCCATCTGCTTTCAAACTTTGGTTTGCCTTTGGAGATCCTGCTCATAGTAGCACTTTTTCAGTCCCTGCTTTCAAGCTCTGGGTTGCCTTTGGAGGTCCTGCTCTCAATAGCATTTTCATTCAGTCTATCTGCTTTCAAGCTTTGGTTTGCCTTTGGAGGTCCTGCTGTTATTAGCATTCTAATTCAGTCCATCTGCTTTCAAACTTTGGTTTGCCTTTGGAGGTCTTGCTCTTATTAGCATTCTAATTCAGTCCATCTGCTTTCAAACTTTGGTTTGCCTTTGGAGATCCTGCTCATAGTAGCACTTTTTCAGTCCCTGCTTTCAAGCTCTGGGTTGCCTTTGGAGGTCCTGCTCTCAATAGCATTTTCATTCAGTCTATCTGCTTTCAAGCTTTGGTTTGCCTTTGGAGGTCCTGCTGTTATTAGCATTCTAATTCAGTCCATCTTCTTTCAAACTTTGGTTTGCCTTTGGAGGTCTTGCTCTTATTAGCATTCTAATTCAGTCCATCTGCTTTCAAACTTTGGTTTGCCTTTGGAGGTCTTGCTGTTATTAGCATTCTAATTCAGTCCATCTGCTTTCAAACTTTGGTTTGCCTTTGGAGGTCTTGCTCTTATTAGCATTCTAATTCAGTCCATCTGCTTTCAAGCTTTGGTTTGCCTTTGGAGGTCCTGCTGTTATTAGCATTCTAATTCAGTCCATCTGCTTTCAAACTTTGGTTTGCCTTTGGAGGTCCTGCTCTTAGTAGCACTTTCATTCAGTCCCTGCTTTCAAGCTCTGGGTTGCCTTTGGAGGTCCTGCTCTCAATAGCATTTTCATTCAGTCTATCTGCTTTCACACTTTGGTTTGCCTTTGGAGGTCCTGCTCTTAGTAGCACTTTCATTCAGTCTCTGCTTTCAAGCTCCGGGTTGCCTTTGGAGGTCTTGCGCTTATTAACACTCATTCAGCCCATCTGCTTTCAAGCTCTGGTTTGCCTTTGGAGGTCCTGCTGTTATCAACACCTTCATTTCGTCCATCTGCTTTCAAGCTCAATTTGTGTATATGCAACGTTATAGTTCGGGGTAGATATTCCTTAATAAAAATGTGCCATGTGCATGAAGGTGTTATTTCAAATAAACGTACTTCATAATTTTCAATGCCCCTACACATAACTTAGAAATATTTTCTATGTATTCTGTCCTCGGCACTTCATAGTAAGCATAGCATTTATTATTAACTGTTGATATTACTCAAACATTTTCACTAATTCTGGTATATTTACACCAGTATCTCTTTCTATTTCATACTGTCTTTTTTTCCTATAAGCAGCAGGCTCTTCCCTACTTTGCCTATAACCAAACTTTTGTAATTTACGTATTATTCATTTTCGTAGAATATTTTCCTCTATATAATGCTTCATTTCAATCTGGTGAGGAAATTTAATTTTTCTCCAGAATGAGTAATATTTTTTCCACCTGCTTTTTGCACATTCATAAGCAGATACTTTCTTCATTTGCTGAACGAATGAACCTGTAAAAAAAAGACAATTTATATGGAAACTTGACTGATTAATAATTATAAATAATAAATTTTACTGATTAAAAAGAATACCCTAAATCTTTCCCAGAATATATCATTAGTCATTAAGGTGCATTAAACTAATTTATCAATTGGAAAAGCAGCCTAACTAGGCCCACAAATTGTGGTAGGCATTTTAAATGTGTTGTTAAGCATGTAAACAAGATCGAATTGTTATAGATTATATTGGTTTAAGACTACATTTATTGTTATGCACAAACCAGTTTCTTGAATTGTTAGTTGCTATAAAAAGGATTCGAAATAGGTAGTTCAACAGGGATTCTGTAATAGATAATTTAAATCTACACACACACACACACACACACACACACACACATATATATATATATATATACATATATATATATATATATATATATATATATATATATATATATATATATATATATATATATATATATATATATATATATATATATATATATATATATATATATATATATTATCGATGAGATCCAGAAATCACGAGTACAATACAATTTTGGAATTTTCTATCTATTCCATACGACATTTGGCTGTTGATAGCAACAAACCTGTCCCTATTCTATGCAGAAAGTCATTTAATATTTGAATTTCCTTTTCCATTTTACTATGAATTAAGTAAATGAATTAAAAATAACTATTATTCTGCCTTATCCATGCAATAAGATACACCTCTAATAAGATACATGCTGCTTCACCTATGATTGAGTTAAGAAAATATGGTGCTTGCTAACTTACCGATCATTCATCAGTAACGTGGATATTCAGATGATGCTGAAGACGATACAAAGCTTTTAAAGTTGGGTCAAATGAGGTTTAACTTTACATTTGAAGCATTGAAACCTGTAAAAAAAAGAAAAAAAATAACACTATTGTATCACTGTCAGTTAGGCCTATATTAGTATGTGAAGGTTGACAATCTAGATTCTAGATATATACCACAAAAGTGTCCCTCTTTTTAATAACCAAATTGAATGCAGAAAATTCTATATAAAAAGGACATATGACACGATAAAAGCTGAAGGTACATTCTATTGTTATATATTTACTTTCCTTTTCATGTCACCAGGTAATTATTCTCTTATAAAATATGTTCTTCACAACATCCACAATCATATCTGGTGTGTACAAATCAAAGGTTGTTCTTCTATTGATCATAATTAGCCTTAAACCAACTTATGGAAAAAAAAAAAAAAAAAAAATTCCTCCCGACTTCTACCTTGCTGGGAATACTCATACTCTTGAGTTATTTCCCAAGTGAACAATGTAAAAACACCTAGAAATAAATAACTGAACCTAATGAATATCTACAAAGGATATTTCTGTCGCTCTATGGGCAGCAGTGTTGGAGGAAAAGGGTGTGGGTTGAAATTATGGAAGCTGTTTATTAATGTACTGAGATCTTGAAGTGTCTACTTCAAGATTATAATAATCATTCTAGTGAAATATGGTTTTAAAATTTGTAAAATTATATTATTTTACGCTTATCATAATGTGTTAGATATGGCAACAAATTTACCTTTGTATCTTTTGAAATTTTGTGATAGGGTATATTCAATAGTCATCCATTAAATTTTATCGTTTTCTCCTAATTATGGCGGTACGTTTTCTTTTATGTAAGATAGTAAACAAAATTATTTTTATTTCAATGTTTTTTCTTGTTTATGTGCATTTGGCCATTCATAGCTTTAGAAATATAGATAATCATACAATAATTAGACGCAGTATATTAATAGAAATTGTTTTTAATTCGGTTCTCACTTTTCATTGGGTCAAGTATTGGATATTTTTCTGAATTAAGATAGAACAGCAGTTACAAATCTTAGATCACTTATATTTGACATAATTATGAATGCAAACAAAATTATTCAACCTAATCTATTGTCAATATTATTACAGTTTCTGGAAATGTAACTGAATATCCATACAGGATTTTAAATGGATAGGCCTATATGCAATATTCTAGAATTGTTAGAAATAAATACATTGCAAAACTACACGGTGCATTTTCTTTAAACTTTGATTTTTGGTGATACAATGTGTAAAGGAAGTTTTTATTTGTTGATAAATAGGAACCAATAAAAACATTAGGTAGAAAATTCTTGCATCGTTATAACAGAGACCATTCTATAAAAAATTGAAAATCGTAGTATTTCAATGTAGTTAGCCGATGTTTCCACAATTCTGTCTTCCTTTGCATTTCTGTTGATCTGATCTAATGTTGCATATCCATGCACACAGGACCTTTTTATGTGTGGATTGGGTACTGTGCGTGCTGATGATAACGAAATTTTAGAGGCACTTGTAAGGAATATGACAGATTGGCCAAGTAGTCTTTCCCATTTTTATAAAACACTCCAGAAGTTTAATATCTTTGTGTTAGTCAGGTGATGAAAATTGATGTAATATGTACACACCTTTATGGTTGCCATTTTAATGCAGTGTGCAACAATTCTGCCGGGTGTTACCGCTGGTATAAAGGAAGATACAAAGATGTTGGATATAATATTTGCACGGATCTTAATTAGTAGGCTAAATTTAATTTTGTGATGTCTTTTGGTACATCTATATATTTGGAGTCTTATCTACTCGATTAATAAGATTCCTTCATTGACTGAAAAATAATATAGCTGTTTTTTTTAAGTGATTATGAATTTATTTATGGTGTTAGTGTTTGTTTGTAGCCAAGTATTCTTAACCTCACTCACATAACTGGTTTATGATGTTAGTGTTTATTTGTAGCTAAGTATTCTTGACCTCACTACATAATTGGTTTATGATGTTAGTGTTTATTAGTAACCAATGTATTCTGAACCCCACTCAAGTCGATATACCTAAATTACTGTATATATATATATATATATATATATATATATATATATATATATATATATATATATATATATATATATATATATATATATATATATATATATATATATATATATATATATATATATATATATATATATATATATATATATATATATATATATATATATATATATATATATATATATATATATATATATATATATATATATATATATATATATATATATATATATATATATATATATATATATATATATATATATATATATATATATATATATATATATATATATATATATATATATATCATAATAGCGTAAGGTGTATTCTGCCTACACGTGCGTAAAAGATGGTTCTTGGCATAGCAATTGAATGATGGTGAAACGAATGACTTCCAAGTAAAAAGAAGGACTTCCAAGTAAAAAGAAGGACTTCCAGGTAAAAAGATGGACTTCCAGGTAATAAGAAGGACTTCCAGGTAAAAAGAAGGACTTCCAAGTAAAAAGAAGGACTTCCAAGTAAAAAGAAGGACTTCCAAGTAAAAAGAAGGACTTCCAAGTAAAAAGAAGGACTTCCAGGTAAAAAGAATGACTTCCAGGTAATAAGAATGACTACCAGAAAAACAGAATGACTTCCAGGTAAAAAGAATGACTTAAAGGTAAAAAGAAGGACTTCCAAGTAAAAAGAAGGACTTCCAAGTAAAAAAAAAGGACTTCCAGGTAATAAGAAGGACTTACAGGTAAAAATAATGACTTCCAGGTAATAATAATGACTACCAGGAAAACAGAATGACTTCCAGGTAAAAAGGAGGAATTCCAGGTAAAAAGGAGGAATTCCAGGTAAAAAGAAGGAATTCCAGGTAAAAAGGAGGAATTCCAGGTAAAAAAAAGGAATTCCAGGTAAAAATAAAGACTTCCAGGTAAAAAGGACGACTTCCAGGTAAAAATAATGACTTCCAGGTAAAATAATGACTTCCAGGTAAAAAGGAGGACTTCCAGGTGAAAATAATGACTTCCAGGTAAAAAGGAGGACTTCCAGGTGAAAATAATGACTTCCAGGTAAAAAGGAGGACTTCCAGGTAAAAAGAAGGACTTCCAGGTAAAAAGAAGGACTTCCAGGTAAAAAGAAGGACTTCCAGGTAAAAAGGAGGACTTCCAGATAAAAAGAATGACTTCCAGGAAAATAAGAATGACTTCCAGGTAAAAATAATGATTTCCAGTAAAAATAATGACTTCCAGGTAAAAATAATGACTTCCAGGTAAAGAGAAGTACTTTCAGGTAAAAATAATGATTTCCAGGTAAAAAGAAGGGCTTCCAGGCAAAATGAATGACTTCCAGGTAAAAATAATGACTTCCAGGTAATAAAAATGACTACCAGGAAAACAATGACTTCCAGGTAAAAAGGAGGACTTCCAGGAAAAATAATGACTTCCAGGTAAAAAGAAGGACTTCCAGGCAAAACGAATGACTTCCTAGTAAAAATAATGACTTCCAGGTAAAAAGAAGAACTTCCAGGAAAAAAGAATGAATTCCAAGTAAAAAGAAGGACTTGCAGGTAAAAACAATGACTTCCAGGTAAAAATAATGACTTCCAGGTAAAAAGGACGACTTCCAGGTAAAAATAATGACTTCCAGGTAAATATAATGACTTCCAGGTAAAAAGGAGGACTTCCAGGTGAAAATAATGACTTCCAGGTAAAAAGAAGAACTTCCAGGAAAAAAGAATGAATTCCAAGTAAAAAGAAGGACTTGCAGGTAAAAACAATGACTTCCAGGTAAAAATAATGACTTCCAGGTAAAAAGGACGACTTCCAGGTAAAAATAATGACTTCCAGGTAAATATAATGACTTCCAGGTAAAAAGGAGGACTTCCAGGTGAAAATAATGACTTCCAGGTAAAAAGAAGGACTTCCAGGTAAAAAGAAGGACTTCCAGGTAAAAAGGAGGACTTCCAGATAAAAAGAATGACTTCCAGGAAAATAAGAATGACTTCCAGGTAAAAATAATGACTTCCAGGTAAAAATAATGACTTCCAGGTAAAAATAATGACTTCCAGGTAAAAATAATGACTTCCAGGTAAAGAGAAGTACTTTCAGGTAAAAATAATGATTTCCAGGTAAAAAGAAGGACTTCCAGGCAAAATGAATGACTTCCAGGTAAAAATAATGACTTCCAGGTAATGAAAATGACTACCAGGAAAACAATGACTTCCAGGTAAAAAGGAGGACTTCCAGGTAAAAATAATGACTTCCAGGTAAAAAGAAGGACTTCCAGGTAAAAAGAAGGACTTCCAGGCAAAACGAAGGACTTCCAGGCAAAACGAATGACTTCCAGGCAAAACGAATGACTTCCAGGCAAAACGAATGACTTCTAAGTAAAAATAATGACTTCCAGGTAAAAAGAAGAACTTCCAGGAAAAAAAAATGTATTCCAGGAAAAAAGAATAACTTCCAGGTAAAAAGGAGGACTTCCAGATAAAAAGGAGGAGTTCCAGGTAAAAAAGAATGACTTCCGAGTAAAAACAATGACTTCCGGGCAAAGAGAATGCCTTCCAGGAAAATAAGAATGACTTCTGGGTAAAAAGAATGACTTCTGGGTAAAAAGAATGACTTCTGGGTAAAAAGAATGACTTCTAGGTAAAAAGAATGACTTCCGGGAAAAAGAAAGACTTCCGGGTAATATGAATGACTTCCGGGCAAAGAGAATAACTTCCAGGAAAATAAGAATGACTACCAGGAAAATAAGAATGACTTCTGGGTAAAAAGAATGACTTCTAGGTAAAAAGAATGACTTCCAGGTAAAAAGAGAGACTTCCAGGAAAAAAAGAGAGACTTCCAGGAAAAAAAAGAGAGACTTCCAGGTAATAAAGAATGACTTCCAGGAAAAAAAGACAGACTTCCAGGTAATAAAGAATGACTTCCAGGATAAAAGAATGACTTTTAGGTAAAAAGAAGGATTTCCAGGTTAAAAAGAATGACTTCCGGGCAAAATGAATGACTTCCAGATAATAAGAATGACTACCAGGAAAACAGAATGACTTCCAGGTAAAAAGAATGACTTCCAGATAATAGGAATGACTACCAGGAAAACAGAATGACTTCCAGGTAAAAATAATGACTTCCAGGTAAAAAGAATGACTTCCAGGTAAAAAGAAGGATTTCCAGGTAAAAAGAAGGATTTCCAGGTAAAAAGAAGGACTTCCAGGTAAAAAGAAGGGCTTCCAGGTAAAAAAGAATGACTTCCGAGTAAAAAGAATGACTTCCAGGAAAATAAGAAGGACTACCAGGAAAATAAGAATGACATCCAGGTAAAAAGAATGACTTCCGCGTAAAAAGAATGACAATTCGGCTAAAAAGAATGACTTCCGGGTAAAAAGAATGACTTCCGGGTAAAAAGAATGACTTCCAGAAAAGAAACAATGACTTCCAGGAAAAAAGAATGTCTTCCAGGTGAAAAAGAATGACTTCCAGGAAAAAAGAATGACTTCCAGGATAAAAGAATGACTTCTAGGTAAAAAGAAGTACTTCTAGGTAAAAAGAAGTACTTCCAGGTTAAAAAGAATGACTTCCGAGCATAAAGAATGACTTCCAGGTAATAAGAATGACTACCAGGAAAACAGAATGACTTCCAGGTAAAAAGGAGGACTTCCAGGTAAAAAGGAGGACTTCCAGGTAAAAAGGAGGACTTCCAGGTAAAAAGGAGTATTTCCAGGTAAAAAAGAAGGACTTCCAGGAAAAATGAAGGACTTCCAGGTAAAAAGAATGACTTCCAGGTAAAAAGGAGGACTTCCAGGTAAAAAGAATGACTTCTAGATAAAAAGAATGACTTCCAGGTAAAACGAATGACTTCCGGGTAAAAAGAATGACTTCCGGGCGAATAAGAATTACTTCCAGGAAAATAAGTATGACTTCCAGGTAAAAAGAATGACTTCCGGGTAAAAAGAATGACTTCCGGGCGAATAAGAATTACTTCCAGGAAAATAAGTATGACTTCCAGGTAAAAAGAATGACTTCCAGGCAAAAAGAATGACTTCTGGGCAAAAAAGATTGACTTCCAGGCAAAAAGAATGACTTCCAGGTAAAAAGAACAACTTCCAGGAAAAAAAGAATGAATTCCAAGTAAAAAGAAGGACTTCCAGGTAAAAAGAATGACTTCCAGGAAAAAAGAATAACTTCTAGGTAAAAAGGACTTCCAGATAAAAAGGAGGAGTTCCAGGTAAAAAAGAATGACTTCCGGGCAAAGAGAATGCCTTCCAGGAAAATAAGAATGACTTCTGGGTAAAAAGAATGACTTCTGGGTAAAAAGAATGACTTCTGGGTAAAAAGAATGACTTCTAGGTAAAAAGAATGACTTCCGGGAAAAAGAAAGACTTCCGGGTAAAAAGAATGACTTCCGGGCAAAGAGAATAACTTCCAGGAAAATAAGAATGACTACCAGGAAAATAAGAATGACTTCTGGGTAAAAAGAATGACTTCTAGGTAAAAAGAATGACTTCCGGGTAAAAAGAGAGACTTCCAGGAAAAAAAAAGAGACTTCCAGGAAAAAAAGAGACACTTCCAGGAAAAAAAAGAGGCTTCCAGGTAATAAAGAATGACTTCCAGGATAAAAGAATGACTTCTAGGTAAAAAGAAGGACTTCCAGGTTAAAAAGAATGACTTCCGGGCAAAATGAATGACTTCCAGATAATAAGAATAACTACCAGGAAAACAGAATGACTTCCAGGTAAAAAGAATGACTTCCAGATAATAGGAATGACTACCAGGAAAACAGAATGACTTCCAGGTAAAAATAATGACTTCCAGGTAAAAAGAATGACTTCCAGGTAAAAAGAATGACTTCCAAGTAAAAAGAAGGACTTCCAAGTAAAAATAAGGATTTCCAGGTAAAATGAAGGACTTCCAGGTAAAAAGAAGGACTTCCAGGTAAAAAGAAGGGCTTCCAGGTAAAAAAGAATGACTTCCGAGTAAAAAGAATGACTTCCTGGAAAATAAGAATGACTACCAGGAAAATAAGTATGACATCCAGGTAAAAAGAATGACTTCCGCGTAAAAAGAATGACTTCCGCGTAAAAAGAATGACTTCCGGGTAAAAAGAATGACTTCCGGGTAAAAAGAAAGACTTCCGGGTAAAAAGAAAGACTTCCGGGTAAAAAGAAAGATTTCCGCGTAAAAAGAAAGACTTCCGGGTAAAAAGAAAGACTTCCAGGAAAGAAACAATGACTTCCAGGAAAAAAGAATGTCTTCCAGGTAAAAAAGAATGACTTCCAGGAAAAAAGAATGGCTTCCAGGATAAAAGAATGACTTCTAGGTAAAAAGAAGTACTTCCAGGTTAAAAAGAATGACTTCCGGGTAAAAAGAAAGACTTCCGCGTAAAAAGAAAGACTTCCGGGTAAAAAGAAAGACTTCCAGGAAAGAAACAATGACTTCCAGGAAAAAAGAATGTCTTCCAGGTAAAAAAGAATGACTTCCAGGAAAAAAGAATGACTTCCAGGATAAAAGAATGACTTCTAGGTAAAAAGAAGTACTTCCAGGTTAAAAAGAATGACTTCCGAGCATAAAGAATGACTTCCAGGTAATAAGAATGACTACCAGGAAAACAGAATGACTTCCAGGTAAAAAAGAGGACTTCCAGGTAAAAAGGAGGACTTCCAGGTAAAAAGGAGTATTTCCAGGTAAAAAAGAAGGACTTCCAGGAAAAATGAAGGACTTCCAGGTAAAAAGGAGGACTTCCAGGTAAAAAGGAGGACTTCCAGGTAAAAAGAATGACTTCTAGATAAAAAGAATGACTTCCAGGTAAAACGAATGACTTTCGGGTAAAAAGAATGACTTCCGGGCGAATAAGAATTACTTCCAAGAAAATAAGTATGACTTCCAGGTAAAAATAATGACTTCCGGGTAAAAAGAATGACTTCCGGGTAAAAAGAAAGACTTCCAGGAAAAAAAGAATGACTTACAGGAAAAAAAATGACTTACAGGTAAAAAGAGTGACTTCTGGGCAAAAAAGATTGACTTCCAGGCAAAAAGAATGACTTCTGGGCAAAAAAGATTGACTTCCAGGCAAAAAGAATGACTTCCAGGTAAAAAGAAGAACTTCCAGGAAAAAAAGAATGAATTCCAAGTAAAAAGAAGGACTTCCAGGTAAAAAGAATGACTTCCAGGAAAAAAGAATAACTTCTAGGTAAAAAGGACTTCCAGATAAAAAGGAGGAGTTCCAGGTAAAAAAGAATGACTTCCGGGCAAAGAGAATGCCTTCCAGGAAAATAAGAATGACTTCTGGGTAAAAAGAATGACTTCTGGGTAAAAAGAATGACTTCTGGGTAAAAAGAATGACTTCCGGGAAAAAGAAAGACTTCCGGGTAAAAAGAATGACTTCCGGGCAAAGAGAATAACTTCCAGGTAATAAAGAATGACTTCCAGGATAAAAGAATGACTTCTAGGTAAAAAGGAGGACTTCCAGGTTAAAAAGAATGACTTCCGGGCAAAATGAATGACTTCCAGATAATAAGAATAACTACCAGGAAAACAGAATGACTTCCAGGTAAAAAGAATGACTTCCAGATAATAGGAATAACTACCAGGAAAACAGAATGACTTCCAGGTAAAAATAATGACTTCCAGGTAAAAAGAATGACTTCCAGGTAAAAAGAATGACTTCCAAGTAAAAATAAGGATTTCCAGGTAAAAAGAAGGACTTCCAGGTAAAAAGAAGGACTTCCAGGTAAAAAAGAATGACTTCCGAGTAAAAAGAATGACTTCCTGGAAAATAAGAATGACTACCAGGAAAATAAGAATGACATCCAGGTAAAAAGAATGACTTCCACGTAAAAAGAAAGACTTCCGCGTAAAAAGAATGACTTCCGGGTAAAAAGAATGACTTCCGGGTAAAAAGAAAGACTTCCGGGTAAAAAGAAAGACTTCCGCGTAAAAAGAAAGACTTCCGGGTAAAAAGAAAGACTTCCAGGAAAGAAACAATGACTTCCAGGAAAAAAGAATGTCTTCCAGGTAAAAAAGAATGACTTCCAGGAAAAAAGAATGACTTCCAGGATAAAAGAATGACTTCTAGGTAAAAAGAAGTACTTCCAGGTTAAAAAGAATGACTTCCGGGTAAAAAGAAAGACTTCCGCGTAAAAAGAAAGACTTCCGCGTAAAAAGAAAGACTTCCGGGTAAAAAGAAAGACTTCCAGGAAAGAAACAATGACTTCCAGGAAAAAAGAATGACTTCCAGGATAAAAGAATGACTTCTAGGTAAAAAGAAGTACTTCCAGGTTAAAAAGAATGACTTCCGGGCATAAAGAATGACTTCCAGGTAATAAGAATGACCACCAGGAAAACAGAATGACTTCCAGGTAAAAAGGAGGACTTCCAGGTAAAAGGAGTATTTCCAGGTAAAAAAGAAGGACTTCCAGGAAAAAAAGAAGTCCTTCCAGGTAAAAAGAAGGACTTCCAGGTAAAAAGGAGGACTTCCAGGTAAAAAGAATGACTTCTAGATAAAAAGAATGACTTCCAGGTAAAACGAATGACTTCCGGGTAAAAAGAATGACTTCCGGGCTAATAAGAATTACTTCCAGGAAAATAAGTATGACTTCCAAGAAAATAAGTATGACTTCCGGGTAAAAAGAAAGACTTCCGGGTAAAAAGAAAGACTTCCAGGAAAAAAAGAATGACTTACAGGAAAAAAGAATGACTTACAGGAAAAAAGAATGACTTACAGGAAAAAAGAATGACTTACAGGTAAAAAGAATGACTTCTGGGCAAAAAAGATTGACTTCCAGGCAAAAAGAATGACTTCTGGGCAAAAAAGATTGACTTCCAGGCAAAAAGAATGACTTCTGGGCAAAAAAGATTGACTTCCAGGCAAAAAGAATGACTTCTGGGCAAAAAAGATTGACTTCCAGGCAAAAAGAATGACTTCTGGGCAAAAAAAGATTGACTTCCAGGCAAAAAGAATGACTTCTGGGCAAAAAAGATTGACTTCCAGGCAAAAAGAATGACTTCTAGGTAAAAAGAAGGACTTCCAGGTTAAAAAGAATGACTTTCAGGCAAAGAGAATGACTTCCAGGTAAAAAGAAATGATTTCTAGCCAAAAAGAATGACTTCCAGGTAAAAAAAAAATGACTTCTAGCAAAAATGAATGACTTCCAGGTAAAAAAAAAAAAAAAAAAAAAAAAAAGACTTCCAAGCACAAGGAATGACTTCCAGGTAACAAGAATGACTTCCAGGTAAAAAGAATTACTTTCGGGCAAATAGAATGATTTCCAGATAATGAGAAGGACTTCCAGATAAAAAGAAGGACTTCCAGATAAAAAGAAGGACTTCCAGATAAAAAGGAGGACTTCCAGGTAAAAAAAAAATAAAAAGATGGGGCAACTTCTCGTTTGATACCGTCATAATGTGGATTTATGATATACATTTTCAAGGTAATTTTACGAATATGAAACTCTCTTTGGTAGTTGGTCTTATCCTGGAAGACTATTACGACATAATCATAGATTGCAATTAGTTAGATATCAAAATGTACGAAGATGTATATTTTGGACCCTCCAAGAATTATATACCCTTAAAACGCAGCCTAGAATTTGTTCTGATATACTGATCTATAGTCCATTTCTTTTAGCGATGCATATTTGCACCGACTCGCCGCGGTGCCCTTTTAGCTCGGAAAAGTTTCCGGATCGCTGATTGGTTGGACGAGATAATTCTAACCAATCAGATTCAGCGATCAGAAAACTTTTCCGAGCTAAAAGGGCACTGCTGCGAGTCGGTGCAAATCTGCCTCGATAAAAGAAATGGACTATAGTTATCAGTATGATCATTTTGTAAAGGATAGGCCAGTTACTTTGAATGCTGGTTGAACATAAAAAAAAAAAAAAAAAAAAGGGATAGGGGTGTCTTGAGAAACCAACATTTAGCCAAGATACTGAAGACAAACTATTTCACAGATTCCAAGAAAGATTGGAGGATCCTTGCAACAAACACCATTCATTATATAAGCAAAATGTTCCAAGTTGGACCATTTAGTTTTCCCTATTACAAAGCACTAGATAACAGAACTAAATTTGATATTCTGAACTCTCCAGATTATAAAACACTGCAGAATGATAACTTACATGCTTATTTATCTTTGAATAAGTAAAAACTTTAAGTGATATACTTGTTAAATTCTTTACCATTTATTCTGCAGTAGAAGATTTCGTACTGAAGTGGCAGTAACAGATTTCCTTCTGAAGTGGCAGTATAAGATTTAATTCTGAAGTGGCAGTAACAGATTTCCTTCTGAAGTGATAATAACATATTTCTTTCTGAAGTGGTAATAACAGATTTCCTTCTGAAGTGGTAATAACAGATTTCCTTCTGAAGTGGCAGTAACAGATTTCATTCTAAATGGGTGGAGACTACATTTGCTGTTCTTGAACGTTCACTACAACCAGACCTGTGAAAGAGAGATTTTTAGATCATTTACAGCTTAAACTATCCCTAATTCCAATAAGAGAGATTACATCTAGATTAGTATTTAGAGGCTTTTAAAGTCGACAAATATCACAAAATTATATCCATTATTTAACAGACATTTAGCAATTCAGGAAGCTTAATCTTAGAATTTTACTGAATTGACTTATGATTGCAAATTTTACTGCGGTGTAGTAAGAGGGAAGTGCGTTTGTATTGGCCTTGGGTGTACAGTACTTGTGTAAGGCAAAGACGACATAAAATTCAGTAATAGAAGAATATACTAAGGAATTACCATAATAAAAAGAAAGAGAAAGGAACTAGACTATTGTTTTTAGAAATCAGTACCTGCAGCCAATATAAACTATTTTGTCGTTTAATCAAATACTGGGAACCTTCCATTGGCGAGATTGTCATTGAGGACCTTCAGAAACTCACTTTGTCCTTCAGACTATTTAATAAACTTTAGGTTTGTAAAGGAGACTCAAATTGCTTGATATCTGCAACAAGCAATGTCCCTTGATTGAAAGAATGGCTAATCTCAAACAATTTATATATCAACACAGGGCTGCATAGAGACTCCAGCCATTAACGAAACATCTAAATACAAGACACACACACCCCCCCACACACACACACATTATATATATATATATATATATATATATATATATATATATATATATATATATATATATATTATATATATATATATATATATATATATATATATATATATATATATATATATATATATATATATATATATATATATAATATATATATATATATATATATATATATATATATATATATATATATATATATATAATATATATATATATATATAATATATATATATATATATATATATATATATAATATATATATATATATATATATATATATATATATATATATATATATATATATATATATATATATATTGCATAATTTAGTGTATATCACCATTGCAAAGACTAAAAGAATACATCAATAATCAGTAACCTTTCTACTCAATGGGATCAGGACCTAATAATTGGCTACTATGACACGTAAACTATCACATCAATTGCTTTGTTACTGCCACCTCAAACAAGCCTCAAAATCTGATTACGAATTACAACATTCCATATCCTTGATATATAGTAACTTGTTTAAAAAAAAATAAATAAACCGTTATATCAAATTCATCAATTACAGTCTGTCACTGCCTTTCTTAGCCATCTTAAACCTCAAAATAATCTGATCACGAGTTACAACATCCCATATCCTTGATAAATGGCAAGTAGCTTCTTGCAAGAAAGCCCCATCATTTTCAATTGCGATAAAATTAAGGAAGGTACTTATTTCATTACATTCAAAGTCAAAAGTGCTCATAAAGTTGAATGGACAACCACAGTAACATGCGTTATTCTGTTTTGCTTCCACAAGAGATTACAGAAATTAGCCATCAAGCTAAAGTATGTGAAATAATTTTCCTTTGTCGAGCTTTTACCTTACTAAGAATAACCATACCAATCAACAGTGTTCTTTTCCTTTCAGGGGAAGGAAATTGAAAAGGTATTTCGTGAAATATTTTTTTTATCAGTATCTTAACTTACCCACTAAGAATAATTCACTACCAGTTATGTTTTTTTTTTTTTGCTTTAAATGGAATTTTCCTGGTATTGAAAGAGGAAGGGGTTATAAAATAAAGCAAGATCGGGTTATGTAATGATGGCAGTATCCTCCAAAACCTTACGAAGTCTTACGAAAGAGTTTGTAGCAATTGAAACTATTATGTACTGTCATTCTCTTTAACGTTTTGCTTTGGGGTACTTGAGGTTACGTTGCTAAACCAAAAAGGAAATGTTAATTCTCATACACAAAAACAGAATAGGCCTACCGTTAAATGCATGCCCATAAACGAACAGTTTTAGGGTAGAAGAGACACTCTAGCTATGGTAAGCAGCTCATCTAGGAGAAGGACACTCTAAAATCAAACCAGTGTTCTCTAGTCTTGGGTAGTGCCATAGCCTCTGTACCATGGTCTTCCACTGTCTTGGGTTGGAGTTCTCTTGCTTGAGGGTACTCTCAGGCACGATATTCTATCTAATTTCTCTTTCTCTTGTTTTGTTAAAGATTTTATAGCATATATAGGAAATATTTAGTTTAATGTTATTGCTATTCTTAAAAATTTTATTTTTCCTTGTTTCCTTTCCTCACTGAGCTATTTTCCTAGTTGGGGCCCCTGGGCTTATAGCATCCTGCTTTTCCAACTAGGGTTGTAGCTTAGCAAGTAACAACAACAACAACAACAATAATAATAATAATAATAATGATAATAATAATAATAATAATAATAATAATAAAATGTATAGTCAAGAAGCTCGAAACTTTATATGCTTCGCCAGCAAATCTTCCATAAAAAGAGAGAGAGAGAGAGAGAGAGAGAGAGAGAGAGAGAGAGAGAGAGAGACTTCGAAGGATACTGTGCTTCACATGTTTCATGACGCCCAGCACACACTTGAGGTTCAAATTTACTGACAATATTAACCAGTAAGCGACCAGGAAATTTCATTCCAATGAGGGTAAACGAACTTCACTCTTTTAACAGGTCTTCTTAAGGGATAAGTTTTTGGCTGTAAAAAAACCAACATAATTGCAACACTTCTTGCAGCTAATCACTAACATTTTTACCTCCATTAGGGAGCCATCCAAAGGTCTTCACTATGCCTTAATCGAGAGAGAGAGAGAGAGAGAGAGAGAGAGAGAGAGAGAGAGAGAGAGAGAGAGAGAGAGAGAGAGAGTGTTTATATATAAAACTCGGAATAATTCAGCATGTACCTACTATATTCTTATCATTAATTCGAAAACATATCTTCAAAATACCATAAAAAATGTATTAAAGCGCCCATTGTAGCTGTAATAATATTTAGCAAAAAATCAACGATAATTTATCATCGTTTTGATACTGATATTGGAGACATTTTTGTACAGCGCCATTTGTCGAGGATATCAAACCTCTAATTAGTAATAAAAATCGAGTTAAATAGCATATATAAATTCTATCAGTCAAAACAATTATTAAAAATATTCTTATACAAAAATTTCAATGTCATATAAACTCTCGAAAGAGTTGGAGGCTGGTCAATCTAGCAACTGATATGGCAAAATTCATTAAAATCAACTTACCATAGCATTTATGGAGCTGGCCAATGAAATTTAAACTTTTGTGGGTTGTGGCACCCTAGCAGTACCAATCAAACCCAAGCGAATCCATCGTCAGGCAGGGAGGAGAGAAAAGGTGAAAAGTCCCCTTTTGTTCCTTTTTGTTATGTTGTTTACCCCCACAATTGGGGGAAGTGCCTTGGTAAATAGATAGATTGCAGCGAATACCAGCATTGTCCTCCTCAGACCTGCAAAAGTTTAATATTAATTATTTATAGAAACTGAACCAGTTTTATCTAGATTACTCCAGGCACAAGTACTTTAATCAACCTCATTATAATGGATGGGTTTTTAATTAATCAGTGGCGTTAATCAAAGCTGTTGCAAAATTCAACATTGAAATCTTGAACTACAAAATTGTGTTCACAAAATTCTTGGAAGGATGCATTAAAATGATTCCATTTGACACTTCTGGTAGAAAGCTATGAACGGTATTTTAAGTTCTATAAACTGTATTTTAAGTTCTAATGAACTGTATTCTAAGTTCTAATGAACTGTATTTTAAGTTCTAAAGAACTGTATTCTAAGTTCTAAAGAACTGTATTCTAAGTTCTAATGAACGGTATTTTAAGGTCTAATGAACTGTAATCTAAGTTCTAATGAACGGTATTTCAAGTTCTAATGAACGGTATTTTAAGTTCTAATGAACGGTATTTTAAGTTCTAATGAACGGTATTTCAAGTTCTAATGAACTGTATTCTAAGTTCTAAAGAACTGTATTCTAAGTTCTAATGAACGGTATTTTAAGGTCTAATGAACTGTAATCTAAGTTCTAATGTACTGTATTTTAATTTCTAATGAACTGTATCTTAAGTTCTAATGAACTGTATTTTAAGTTCTAATGAACTGTAATCTAAGTTCTAATGAACGGTATTTTAAGGTCTAATGAACGGTATTTTAAGTTCTAATGAACAGTATTTTAAGTTCTAATGAACGGTTTTTAAGTAATAATGAACGGTATTTTAAGTTCTAATGAACGGTATTTTAAGTTCTAATTTCCAGAGTTAACTACATGTCGACAATTCTTAAACTACAAAACTGTGTTCGCAAAATTCTTGGGAAGATACATAAAAATGATTCCATTTAACATTTCTGGTAAAAAGCTATGAACTGTACTTGAAGTTCTAATTTCCAGAGTTAACTAGTGTACTAGGCTACGAACTATATATAAAACCTTCAGTGCTAGTTTAGCAAGACAAGTCATTACAATGATTATTTCATAACACGAACAAACTGCAGGAGAAAGACGTTCAAATTTCATAAACTCACCTGTAAGTATCCATTTCATCTGGATAAACAGTCGAACTGCATCTCAGTTCTAATTGCTTGAAATCATCCGTGTCTTCTCAGCCTGACAATTGTTTGCTTGTAGTGTGTTCAGCAGATGTCTTTAGTCATTTCGATATTTAAGTTTATTCAATACATCCCAAGTTCTTATATAGCTACGATTTGATTTACAAATTTAAATCTTAAAAATTACTCTTTCTTACCAATAATTTTTTTTTTATTCTCGTTATATTCATTGGTATTTATATATTTGACAGAATACTTAGTTGAAACTTTTTCTTTTTTGGAACACTTTACGCTTAACAGTTAATTTCGCTCTATTTTTCTTTTTATATTTCAAGTATGTTAATGGTAGGTTACCCTAGAAGAAATCGACGTTTCCAATAATAATTAACCTTGCTTTTCAATATCAAAACCAAGTAGTTTTATAAAGAAAATAAAAAAAAAACTTTCAGCTCTAGGTAGCTAAAGATTAAAAAAGTGAAAAATAAAAACGCAATTTTACCATTAGTTCAAAGCTCATGCTTACAGTTAGCCCTACAAATACCCGTAGTGCTGCATTATAATGTTATTTTCAATATTACAACTAATCATGTAGTTCTCTAAAAAAAAAATCGACTCTAGGTAGCTGGAGATTGAAGTAAAAAAAAAAAAAGGAAAAGTGAAAATATAAACCTAATTTTACCATAAGTTTAAATCACACGCTTACAGTTAGCCCCGCAAATACCCGTAGTGCTGCATTACAATGTTACTTTTTAATATCACAATTAATCAAATAGTTTTCGAATAAAAAATCGACTCTATGTCGCTAAAGATTAAGGAAAAAACTGAAAGAAATAAATTCTTTTGCCATTGGCTCAAAAGTCACGCTTACTGTTAGACCAGCAATATAGCTATTTTATAATAATGTTAATTTCTAATGAAATATTTTAACAGTTCCTTGATAAAGTAAAAAATGAATTTTTTTTACCATTAGTTCAAAGATCGCGTTTATAATTAGCCTAGCAATATTGATTTTTATATAATAGTTAGCCCAGCAATAGTGCTTTTTTATAATTATGTTACTTTACAATAAAATATCTTACGAGTTCCTTGTTAAAGTAAAAAATAAAATAAACGTAATTTTACCATTAGTTCAAAGCTCTATAACCGCAAATACTCGTGAAGCTGCTTTACAATAATGCCCTTTTTAAGGAATATCTTAAGAATTCCTTGTAAAAAAAAAAAAAAAAAAAAAAAAAAAAAAAAAAAAAAAAAACATTAAATTTACCAACACTAATTCTCCATATATATTAACGCTTTGAAAGCAAATGACTTTGATGGACGAGTTGTTAAAACTTCCAAGATTTCTACTTTAACGAGGTGCTTCTCGACTTGACTGACGTTTTGCCAAACTTCATGTACTTTAAAACTAAGGCGAATACATTATGATGGCTTAAGATGTATTGAATAAACTTAATGGATGGATTGAAATGACTTAAGATGGTCTTGAAGCGATGGCTTGTCTGAAAGGAAAATCAATTTATATTAATTACTTGTTAAAAATATTCTCGATACAATATTTAGAAAGTTTATAATTACGAAGAAATTTGTTCTAAATATCTTTTGTTATTCAGCTATGTAACGATGAAAAAAAAAATGATGTGTATATACTAGAGAAAACTCCAGATTTTATACAATCTGTTTGAAATTTCATGTTTCTTTAAAAAAATATATTCTAGAAAAATCCTAATTTTATACAATCTAAAGCCTGATATTTCACGTTTGAAAAAAAAAAAAATATGTTTAATAACTAAAATGGAATAAAAATGTCAGAACGAAAACAAACTTCACTTTCTTCTACTTTAGGCCTGAGCTTTAGGTAGAAACTTCTATAATTCGAAAAGTATATAAACCATTATGCATTGGCAGATCTAAGCGCGAGTTCCCTTCAACTAAATAGGTACAATTTCCTATTGCATTCATCTACCCACCAAAACACACACCCCATTCTTATTATTATTATTATTATTATTATTATTATTATTATTATTATTATTATTATTATTATTATTATTATTTTGTTATTGTTGTTGTTGTTGTTGTTGTTGTTGTTAATTATTATTACTATTATTATTGTTGTTATTGTTGTTGTAATAATAATAATAATAATAATAATAATAATAATAATAATAATAATAATATTATTATTATTATTATTATTATTATTATTATTATTATTATTATTATTATTATTATTATTATTATTATTATTATTATTATTATTAGCTGAGCTACAACCCTAGATGGAGAAGCAGGATGCTATAAAGCCGAGGGCTCCAACAGGGAAATATAGCCCAGAGATTAAATGAAATAAGGATATAAACAAACTCCAAGAGAAGTAATGAACAATTAGAATAAGTTATTCTAAGAAGAGTAACAACAATAAAATAGATCTTTCATACATTAACTATAGAGAGATGTATGTCAGTGTTCAACATAACAAATTTGAACTTTTGAAATTCAACTACCTAATTAGGAAGATCATTCCACAAAGTGTCAAGTGAATGGATTACTGAGTGGCCAGAAAGGAATTTTTAGCCCTGCTATCATTTCTCCG
>NC_090732.1:2555296-2557796 GCF_036898095.1 Palaemon carinicauda | reverse complement strand
GTCAGGTATCACAGGGTTCCAACCCCCGGAAATGACTATCCGAAGATATCGTGTATAATCAGAGACGTATCGTAAGATAATCATAGATATCTGCACCCCAAACAGACCTTTCCCAGTCTAAGGGGTAGGATAAGTGTGGAGCCGTTACACATCCTATCACCTTCCAGTGCCCCAAATACGGTCCCGCTTCCATTCATTCGATCGCAGCTTTTATAGGTAGGGCAATGCATATAAAAGAATTTAAGAAGTCCAAACTGACCACAATATTACATCTGAGAATCTAAATCGCGTTCTGACTATTGTTGGGAATGAATGGCAAGTAAACAAAACCAAATGAAAATAAAGCGGAGTTTACGATGAAAAGAGAGAAAAATAATCTAAGACATTTTGGTGACCCCCAAAGTCAATATCAATGCTAACTTGATCTCGGTATCTAGTAGAGTTCGTGACTTAGGTGTATTTACTAGATTGCATCTTGTCTCTCTTAACCTCAAACGAATAACGTAGTAAGAACCACTCTATATCGCTTTATGTTCTAGCCTGTTAAGAATCTTGCGATTAACTTATTATAAGGAAATATTGCTGTAACTATTACAACCTACGCAAAGAGCAACTTTAGAAGTTACAAAATGTAATAAACAGAGGAGCGAGATTGACAAAGGTATCCCACTCTGAGAAAGGATTACTGGCTGACTATGAAAGCTTGAATAAATCTTAAGATCAACTCGTTCATCAAGGGGCTAGACATACCGCCAGAGTGTCCTTGTCCGGAGAGAAGCTCCGGGCAATCTAAAGCAAGCAAACAAGACTCAGTTCATCAGAATTGAATGTTTAAATTATTCAAGAAAATTGCTACATATTGTGCAGCTGACAAATCCTCTTGACACGAGAATAGTCACAGATGGTCTTTGAGTTATTGGAGCCAATATGTTTCTCTAATGTGGTATACAGAGCCTTTAAATATGCGGCTCAACGACTCAAGCTCCCACTAGAAATTCGGACTGATGATATAAAAGCTTCATTAATATGTTGAATTAAAAAAAAATCATTTAACGTTATGATACCTTGAATTGACAATAACTCCGATCACCCTATATGATACTCTAAATATTTAAGAATGTACTGTTTACATCAAACAGTGTAGGTCCTCCTAGGCACAGGGCTTTTCTGTGCGACACGGGACCTGGAAAGCGGCCCTTTGAGTAAAAGAAGCGACGATTTTCGACGCTTCATAATCAAGATAAGTCAAGAAACATTTAAGGAATTATCATTAACTGCTATGGCCTGTCCAGACAGACGATTGCGTAGGAAGTGCAAAGCGAATGGCAAGGTTATTTTGCCAGGCCTGCCCGTGAACGTTGTTCGCACAGCCGAGTTCAGCATGCAATACAAATCTCGGTATATGCATATAAATATGATAGGAGGCTATACTATAAACCTCATATGGAGGGGTATATTTTATTTGTTTATTTGTTCGTTCTTTTTTAGTCGTTTGCTTAACAATTTGTAGCGTATAAGTTTTATAATTGCCTTACGAAATAAACAACTTTTAAGTTGTTACAGAATAATAAATTTTCAAGTTCTTTTACAGTGCAATGAACAATTTCTAAGGTTTTTAAAAGCATAATATACAATTAGTTTTTTTTTTTTTTTTTTTTTTTTTTTTTTTTTTTATACATAATATACAATCTAACTTTTCTGTAACGGAATTCTACACAAGATTTATTGTCCAAATTAATCCTACTTTTTCTCATGTTACTCCCCCCCTTCCTAAAACAGCGTTCTCCCTACGATAGCTTTGGCAAAAGACACTAATATTTGAAGAAACCTCTCAAATTCACATATGTTAAGCTTTTTATTTTATTTTTTTCTATTTTTTTAGCAATGAAAATTTAAAACACCGGTAAAAATCGAAATTAATTCTTTCGTTTCATGATTACCAGCACAATTTCTGAAGTGTAACCTTACAGTTTAAACCAAAGGAGGATATTCCGGTATTTTTATTCTCAAAACTATTGGAAATTAGAGAAAACTGAAACAATTTCCAGCTGCACCAAAAGACATTGGCACTGGAAATACAAACCTGTTTGCGAGCATTTAATTTAAAATATGTACAACAACCCGACAAGTTATCAGAACCGGTAGTCCAAAATACCAGGATTGACTACTGCAACTCCATCTATTAGAATTCAACAAAAGTGCAACTTAAGAAATTACAAAACATAATAAACAGAGGAGCAAGACTGATAAAAGGTGTCCCACCTAGAGAAAGTATCGCCCCTATACTAATTGATTTACACTGGCTGCCGATAAAAGCGAGAATTGAATTTGAAATATGTACAAAACCCAGCAAGTTATCAGAACCGGGCGTCCAAAATATCTAAGAGAATTGCTACATATTGCGCAACCAACAAATCGTGTTGACACGAGAATGGTTACAGATGGTTTCAAACTATTGAAACCTAGATATACAGTATATCTACTGTAGGCTCTAAAGCCT
>NC_090732.1:2520296-2547796 GCF_036898095.1 Palaemon carinicauda | reverse complement strand
TATTTCCCTGTTGGGCCCCTGGGCTTATAGTATCCTGCTTTTCCAACTAAGGTTGTATCTTAGCAAGTAATAAAAATAATAATAATAATCATACATACATAATTACATACATACATATACCAGGGCACTTCCCACAATTTTGGGGGGTAGCCGACATCAACAAATGAAACAAAACAAAAAAGGGGACCTCTACTCTCTACGTTCCTCCCAGCCTAACAAGGGACTCAACCGAGTTCAGCTGGTACTGCTAGGGTGCCACAGCCCACCCTCCCACATTATCCACCACAGATGAAGCTTCATAATGCTGAATCCCCTACTGCTGCTACCTCCGCGGTCATCTAAGGCATCGTAGGAAGCAGCAGGGCCTACCGGAACTGCGTCACAATCGCTCGCCATTCATTCCTATTTCTAGCACGCTCTCTTGCCTCTCTCACATCTATCCTCCTATCACCCAGAGCTTCCTTCACTCCATCCATCCACCCAAACCTTGGCCTTCCTCTTGTACTTCTCCCATCAAATCTAGCATTCATCACCTTCTTTAGCAGACAGCCATTTTCCATTCTCTCAACATGGCCAAACCACCTCAACACATTCATATCCACTCTAGCTGCTAACTCATTTCTTACACCCGTTCTTACTCTCAACACTTCGTTCCTAACCCTATCTACTCGAGATACATCAGCCATACTCCTTAGACACTTCATCTCAAACACATTCAATTTCTGTCTCTCCATCACTTTCATTCCCCACAACTCCGATCCATACATCACA
Organism: Palaemon carinicauda; assembly: GCF_036898095.1. Lineage (NCBI taxonomy): Eukaryota > Metazoa > Arthropoda > Malacostraca > Decapoda > Palaemonidae > Palaemon > Palaemon carinicauda. The sequence continues at coordinate 2,547,025 of NC_090732.1, read as the reverse complement.
GTTGGTACAATCACTTTCTCATATAGAACTCTCTTTACATTCATGCACAACCCTCTATTTTTTACTACTCCCTTAACTGCCCCCAACACTTTGCAACCTTCATTCACTCTCTGACGTACATCTGCTTCCACTCCACCATTTGCTGCACCAACAGACCCCAAGTACTTAAACTGATCCACCTCCTCAAGTAACTCTCCATTCAACATGACATTCAACCTTGCACCACCTCCCCTTCTCGTACATCTCATAACCTTACTCTTACCCACATTAACTCTCAACTTCCTTCTCTCACACACTCTTCCAAATTCTGTCACTAATCGGCCAAGCTTCTCTTCTGAGTCTGCAACCAGTACAGTATTATCCGCAAACAACAACTGATTTACCTCCCATTCATGGTCATTCTCGTTTACCAGTTTTAATCCTTGTCCAAGCACTCGAGCATTCACCTCTCTCACCACTCCATCAACATACAAGTTAAACAACCACGGTGACATCACACATCCCTGTCTCAGCCCCACTCTCACCGGAAACCAATCACTCACTTTATTTCCTATCCTAACACATGCTTTACTACCTTTGTAGAAACTTTTCACTGCTTGCAACAACCTTCCACCAACTCCATATAACCTCATCACATTCCACATTGCTTCCCTATCAACTCTATCATACACTTTCTCCAGATCCATAAACCCAACATACACCTCCTTACCTTTAGCTAAATATTTCTGGCATATCTGCCTTACTGTAAAAATCTGATTCATACAACCCCTACCTCTTCTAAAACCACCCTGTACTTCTAAGAATGCATTTTCTGTTTTATCCTTGATCCTATTAATCATTACTCTATCATACACTTCTCCAACTACGCTTAACAAAGTAATACCTCTTGAATTACAACACTCATGCACATCTCCCTTACCCTTATATAGTGGTACAATACATGCACAAACCCAATCTACTGGTACCATTGACAACACAAAACACATATTAAACAATCTCACCAACCATTCAAGTACAGTCACACCCCCTTCCTTCAACATCTCAGCTCTCACACCATCCATACCAGACGCTTTTCCTACTCTCGTTTCATCTAGTGCTCTCCTCACTTCATCTATTGTAATCTCTCTCTCATTTTCATCTCCCATCAGTGGCACCTCAACACCTGCAACAACAATTATATATGCCTCCCTATTATCCTCAACATTCAGTAAACTTTCAAAATATTCGGCCCATCTTTTCCTTGCCCCTTCTCCTTTTAACAACCTTCCATTTCCATCTTTTACTGTCTCTTCAATTCTTGAGCCAGCCTTAATTACTCTCTTCACTTCTTTCCAAAACTTCTTCATAATAATAATAATAATAATAATAATAATAATAATAATAATAATAATAATAATAATAATAATAATAATAATAATAATAGTTTTAAATTTTATTTTTCCTTGTTTCCTTTTCACACTGGGCTATTTTCCCTGTTTGGGCCCCTGGGCTTATAGTATCCTGCTTTTCCAACTAAGGTTGTAGCTTAGCAAGTAACAAAAATAATAATAATAAACATAATAATAATAATGATAATAATAATAATAATAATAATAATAATAATAATAATAATAATAATAACATCCATCATTATCCCCGCTTTGCAAGTTCCACTCTCACCACTTACTTTTACAGAAAGGTGACTTATATTTTCAGATTCAGTGAGGTGGCGAATTAGAGCTCACCACTCGGTCTCTTTGTGTATTTAGCGACATGTGTGTTGTACAGTTGGCTTCATTAATTCCGGTACACTTCACTAGAAGTTGAGAAGACGTCTGGCAGCTACAAATTGTAGCAGGTGACGCTATGTTTAGCAAAAAATAAACTGTTGGCAATGCTGCCTATAAAACAGGTGATTTAAACAATCTTTTTATTAATCTTACAGAGTCCTGTATAGAAAAGTATTGTTAGTTACTTAACAGAAGTTCGTAAAATCGATAAAAATACTTTAGATCAGGTTTTTACAAGGTCAACAACTTTGTTTTACAGACAGCGTTGAAGATATTTTAACTTTTGCTAAGAGCAGCTTTAACTACTACAATGTACAAATGTTACACATCCTATCTTCACCTGAAGTGTACTGGAATTAGTGAAGCCAACTGTACATAATACTCTAACCAAGAGCAATTCCTATCGGAATTATCGGCTTGAAACGCACAGATAATCAAGGGATTCCAGACTTCTCTTTCTTGAAATAGCTAATAAACCGGTCAGTTTAAATTTGCGATATTAAAAAAAAAAAAAAAAACATTCAGTACACAGAAATAACTTATAAACCGGTAGGCTATACTTGAATACATCCAATATAGATAGGAATAACTTTTAAACCAATAAGTTAATACATGAGTATTTGTATTATAAACTTATTGTGTACTAACATAACTTTCATATATCAACAGACTCTTTGTATGTTAGAACTAATTTTAATTTCTTTAATAACGATATTTAAACTCATAAAGACAGTCTGGGCCATTATAGTCACTAGGCTTTCATAAACACACCTTTAACAATTCAGTTAATTCTTATAAAGTTTATTCATAAATAAAATAACCTACAATTTATGAAAAAAATGAAATTTATTGAGCTTTCGAAGGGTACACCTCCCTTTCTCTTTAGAAAAAAAAATTGCTTTCTAAAGAGGAAGGAAAATGGTCCCTTCGAAAGCTCAATAAATTTATTTTCTCATAAATTGTGGGTTATTTTCTTTATGAATAGTGTGTAGTGGGAGCTTATTGTATAGTCTCGGGGCCGGTAATACATTAATTCTATACTTATACTGTACACCCTATTATACTTAAAAACTGTATTTAAGACTGTATTAAAGGTAGGAACACTTCAAGATTAACTTTGTCAACACAGATTTAAATGATTCTCAAGAATTTCACCTGGATGGTGAAACTCAGTGTTTGCCCATTTGATGAAAGTAGCAGACACAAAGGCTAAGCAAATATGACTTTCAACACAGCTGCAAAAACTATGCTTACTACTAGAAAATTTAATCAACTACTCTGTCTTACATAAAGTTGCTTTTTAGCGTGTTTTCCTTTTTTAAATGCAAGTGAAACTATGTATTTCTTTTTTTTTCTTATAAACCTAGACTATTCTTGAAGCTTCTTTTTAAGGTCTACTATAATTCACTTCTCAAGCCAACTGTTTACTGTGTACATTTCTAATTTCTTACTATTTTTCATAAAATGTAATGCAATATTCTAACAATTTTTGGACATAAAATATGGCTTGCTATAAGATTTTAAAAACACATAAAGAAGAAAAAAATTATTATATACCAGACATCTCAAATAGAATAGAATAGTCCTCCATTATAGATATCTCACAAGGAAATGAACACTATTCAAGCTATTAAAACTCTGATTATTAACAGATTTCCCTATCACAGTTAACAAGTTTCCAAATTTGACTAAAGTCGTGCAAGGATTATAGACATCTAATTATACAATAGTCAGCCTTTCTAGATATTTCACGAGGTAATGAACACTAATTCAAACTATAACAACTCTTTAATCATGAACACATATCCCAATCACTGTTAACATGTTTCCAAATTTGACTAATGTCATACGAGGATTATATACTATATCTTTTGAATCTTTCTATTGTTAAGCAATACTTAGCCTTCAAGTCTCCAAATGGAAGTTAAAGTCTATTGAAAAATTATTCTAAAAGATAACTAATACAGGAGTACCTTAAAATTATACATTTGGCCTTTTGTCTAAAATGTTTCCATGCCCCAATGATAAGTGTCTACAGTTTACTGACCATTCAATGAACCTTTCATCAATCAACACAATTAAAGTAACAAATCATAACTTAATATTTGATAATTGTCCGCGTTTTAAAGACCACTCATGAATGGCAGAGGCAAGGGACAGGGACATTGTCATATCGAACAGGACAATGCTTTAGAGACTGACCATATATACATATGATCAGCACCCAAGCCTCCTTTCCACCCGAGCTAGAGCCAAGGAGGGCCAGGCAATGGCTGCTGATGACTCAGCAGATAGACCTATAGGCTCCCCCAAACACCCACCCCCTTTCTTAGCTCACGAAACCCATTCGGTCGTCTTCATCTTTTACTCAAACCATTAAACAAAATGATTAACAAACAGCGTGAATTTAATGATATAGTCTTATTTTATCTGTAATTTATCTTATTTTGAAGCTATAAACAAATTACAATGTTAATTTTCCAAACAATATTTCCATAATTGTTTTTATAATTCTATAAATAGGAGGAATGTTTTTGATTATCTAAAACCGAAAATATCTATAATTTCAATGCAATTCAACTTTATTTCGTTGTCAGCTAAACGATTTCCGGTAATTTTGTATATTATTACACCGTGTGACTTCGCACAAGAAATATATGATTTCCTATAGCAAATAACGAGATTTAACCGATTTTGATGACCATTTCAATCGCAAACAAACAGATCAACCAATTCGGTTAGTTATAAGTTGACGAATTGGTTGATGTTATTACGGATGAAATGAATGAGAAAACCAGTTAAATCACGATATCTACTATAGGAAATCATATATTTCCTGTACGAAATCACACAATGAAATACAATACAAATGAACCATATAAATATTAACACTGTGGACATATATACTGAGTTAAAATATATAAACAACAGATGTCGGGGACGATAACATTAGCAACGTTACCAATGGTTGACAGAACTACCAACGATGACGAATGGTACACAGTGTTACCAACGGCACGATGTCATTACTAGGGGTAGAAATAAATTTTTCCATACGTAAACTAAATAATACTTCCATAAAACTATTACACAATAAATAAAGAGTACCAAAAGGCCACAGAACCTAACAAACCCACCTAACCTTGCCTAGAAGTACCCCGGTCACAAAACACGAATAATGACTATTGAGGAATGACTTACTTTTATGAAGGAAACGTCGAAACTTGCTGGACTCGGAAGGAAGAGACTGACGGATTAACTTCTATGACTGGGATGTGGATGGTTGGGGGTCATCGGGGTCTTGAGGGTAGGGGGGGTCGATTGTCTGATGTTGTAAAGGAGGGTAGAGGCGACTGGCAGTAATGAAAAAGTGGTGCAGCAACGTATGACGAGGATAGTAGTGGGTGAAAAAGAACCTGGAAAAATATTGCTTGAAATATTCAGTCTTGATTCCAGGCCTCTGAACCCACTCCTTCACTTCTCTCCAGAGACGTTCTATATTTTGAGTATGGATGGTTGGGTCTAGGGGGTCAACGAAATTCTCCGAATGATTAATCGACTTATGAACGTAACCAATTTCCGATAAAGAGTTGTATGCAGCCCACTTATCACTCATAATAATACTACCACGTTTAATATACTTCTGGATGAGGGAAATTAGAGTAGCAGCATCTCGTTTAGTAGAAAGGGGGGGAACTAAAGGGATAATGAAAAATTTCTTGGTCACACGTTCAATACCCCCAAAGACCCATATGGCACTTAACGGTCTACCACGGTTGTATTTACATTTACCAAATTGGGTTTCGTCTATTTCAACAGTAACTCCATCACCACCAATCGCCTCTTGATTATCGAAGAAGTATTCGGTAACCTCCGAACAGAAACTTCTCCAATCCACACTAGTCTTTGAAGATATGTCTATACCATCCATGAGGGTCTCATGGTCCGAATGTTTATGCAAAAAGTGGTTCGCACATAATATTATCTTCCATGGTGGTAGCCGACTTTGGTCCAAAAAAGTACCTTTATAGGCCGTAACAGTATACCCACAACGACGTTTCTTCTTAGTTTTACGGATGGTGGTTACAGTAGAGCAATAAAACCCGTGAATGTCTGCCCTATAAGATAAAAGCGCACGACACTTGGGGCAGTTTAAACGTTGAGGAATAACATTGTGAGATTTAAGAAAATGATCAACATAACCTGAATTATCAACAAAATCACCATGGAATTGAGCCACTGCTTTTAGATACGGAATGCTGCAACCGGTACAAGTTTCTATAATATGTTCCATCTCAAAATACGGGAAAAAAAAACGCACTAGTAACGAAGGACGAGTAACTAGGTCAAAGGTTAAAACGGGAAAGGCAGGGGAACAATGGATCGGAAAACAGCGCATACAGAGATAAAGGAAGCGGGGGGTAGGGAGATATCTGAATAGGCCTAGAGTGATGATTGGTTAAGGGAAAAACAACGAACAAAAGAGTGAAAACATGAATGAACTAAATACGGAAACTAGACGAAAGAAAAGTTTTATAAGACACAGAGGAGAGAAAAGGAACTAACCAACAAAAATAAATACAAACAATATAGGAAGATAAAATGGAATGAACGGTAAATAATAGTGAATGGGAATATAAAATGAGGAGATCATACCGAGAATTAACTGGATAAAAAAACTAGTCCTGGGTAAGTATTTATGTGAAACCGGGAAGGGATAAAGAAATAACCCAACAAATAAAACCAATATAGGAAGGTAAAATGGAATGAATGATAAATAATATTGAATGGGAATCAAAAATGAGAAAATAACACTAATAAAAAGAGTAAAGGGGGAGTGGAAACTCCTGCGCAGGGGGGGGGGGGGATATATGCGCAGATCGGAAACTGATGAAACGAACGTACGTACAAATGGGAAAGGAAATAACAAAACAAATAAACCCAATATAGGAAGGTAAAATGGAATGTATGATAAATTATATTGAATGGGAATATAAAATGAGAAAATAATACGGTAATAAAAAGATTAATAATGGAGAGAAACTCCTGCGAAGGGGGGTTATATAAGCGAAGGACGGAAGGTGGGGCGAACGAACAAACGAACAAATGGGTGCTAATGTTAGCATGAAACGCTAACATTTGATCTACATCAGGTATGGAATTCTAACATTTAATCTACATCAGGCGTTGGCAGCACTGGTTACTGTATTACTACAAGAAATAACCTTTGAAACGGCTCCTCCCAAATATATCCAGGTATACTGATTTGTCTTTTTCTACGGTTATAATAAATACCAGAAAGAAATGTATAGAGAAGAAAAGGACTGAATTACGGTTATATATCGGTTCCCCAGTATGTTTTCCCCACCCAAAACCCCGAGTTCCCACTGGGGGTCCCCCATTATCGTCGGATATAGATGTATATATATTTCTGTAACTATTCATTTGCGACGGGAACGAGTGTTATTTTCGAAGGGAGCGTAATTTTTCCTATAAGAAAAAGTAGCTGGAATACTAGGATACATTGAGATGTAATAATATACAATGAAACCAAAATGGGGTAGTAAGGTAAGGTATTAGTGCTAAATACTATGGGAACGAGTGTTATTTTCGAAGGGAGCGTAATTTTTCCTATAAGAAAAAGTAGTTGGAATACTAGGATACATTGAGATGTAATAATATACAATGAAACCAAAATCTCAAGGTATTAGTGCTAAATACTAAGGTGAAAAGCTGTGTGTAGGGAATGTGGAGGAAAACACATTACTTATGTTTTAGAAAGATATATAAGAAATTACTAGAGTATCCCCAAAATATAAGTTTAACGTTTTCTATGATGTGTATTTAAGAGAGTATAGGAATAATCCTACGAAGTGGAGGGGGGACTAATAATAATTGTATGAAAAATTTTCTTTGCAAATATGATTTGAAAGAAAAGGTGATGAGTTTAATCTCTCTCTCTCTCTCTCTCTCTCTCTCTCTCTCTCTCTCTCTCTCTCTCTCTCTCTCTCTCTCTCTCTCTCTCTTTCACAATCACAATAGGTGGCAATATGATATTAACGATAATAAAAAATGAGACTCGCTTACGTCAACGGCTAATTGGTCTATCCCATTTGTTCATGATCTTTATAGACCACTTATTCACGTCAGGTTGGCCAGGGCACCAACCACCCGTTGAGATACTACTGTTAGAGATTTATGGGGTCTTTTGACTGGCCAGTCAGTACTAATTGGATCTCTCTCTCTGGTTACGATTCATTTTCCCCTTGCTTACACACACACACACACACACACACACACACACACACACACACACACACACACACACACACCGAATAGTCTGGCCTATTCTTTACATATTCTCCTCTGTCCTCATACACCTGACAACACTGAGATTACCAAACAATTCTTCTTCACGCAAGGGGTTACTGTACTGTAATTGTTCAGTGGCTACTTTCCTCTTGGTAAGGGTAGAGGAGACTCTTTAGCTATGGTAAGCAGCTCTTCTAGGAGAAGGACACTCCAAAATCAAACCATTATTCTCTAGTCTTGGGTAGTACCATAGTCTCCCACTGTCTTGGGTTAGAGTTCTCTTGCTTGAGGGTACACTTGGGCACACTGTTCTATCTTATTTCTCTTCCTCTTCTTTTATTAAAGTTTTTATAGTTTATATAGGAGATACTTATTTTAATGGTGTTACTCTTCTTAAAATATTTTATTTTTTCTTGTTTCTTTTTCTCTCTTGGCTATTTTCTCTGTTGGAGCCCCTGGGCTTATAGCATCCTGCTTTTCCAACTAGTGTTGTAGCCTAGCAAGTGATACTAATAATAATAATAACGACTTGTCTGTCTCTACCATGTGTTCATGATCCTTAGGTATTATGCAAAATCGAACATCTTACGTTGCCGTAAAAAAAAAAAAAAAAAAAAAAAAACGAAAAGAAAGAAGACATAGAAGAAAGTCTTCTAAACTCCATACACATTTTCCTTGATGATGATGTTCGTCCGTGACCTGAGTCAAAATGGCAATCTCTTGTTACAGGTCGTTACGCTCTTTAGAGGTCTCGACGAGGCCCAAGAGAGTTCTAGGATTATCCCATAGAATATATGTATGGCATAAAAATCCTTAAAGATATTGGAGCTTTTAGATCTGGGGTTCCCAGCCTGGGGTAATATGTAAACCCAGTGGTACATTTTTCCTCTTCAGGGGGGTACATTGGTTCTGAGAGAATAGTCCGTAATATGCAATGTATGAGGTAATCTATAGTGAGACTGAATAGTAGAATTATATAAAAATATAAATATCTTTATTTATCTTTTACACCCTCAATTTTAGAGGTACACATGAATCAACTAGAAAAGCGCTCTGAGAGTGCAGACCTCTGGCACAGCAGCCAATTTATCCAAACCAGCTTGCTTTTCCCAGAATCAATTTAAACCGTAGGCGTATTTGAAGTCTGCGTGACAATCATGTGCAAACTTGGGGTTAAGGTTAGGGTTACTTAGGTCCACCTTTTTCTTGAAATTGACCTTTGACCTAGGGCTTTCAAAATTAAATAACTTCCACGTCTCAACATAACAATTAATCCATGAAAGAAGATGCCTTCTATCAAAGGCATCCTCTTCCAACAAACTTCTTCTCTCCATATCATCCTTCACCTTATCTCGCCATCTAATTCTCCCTCTTGATCGTCTCCCTCTAACAGGTTCCTCCCAAGCCCCATTCCCTCGCCGTAATTACTTCCACATCATCATCGTCTCCTCCCACGCCTATTGACGCAAAGGGCCCCAGTTAAATTTCGTCTCGATCTTGAGCTTTTAAATCAATACTTTTCCATTCATCATCTGCTACTTCACGCTTCATAGTCCTTAGACGTGTAGGCCTGGGTCTTCCAACTCTCCTATTGCCTTGTGGAGCCCAGTTGAAAATATGGTAAACTAATCTTTCTTGGGGAGTGCGAAGACAATGCCCCTAGCCAACTCCACCTGCCCCTCACCATCTTCTCATTCACATATGGCACTCGAGTAATCTCTCTTAAAGTTTCAACTTCCCCATGCATCAAAAAAAAAAAAAAAAAAAAAAAAAAAAAAAACCACACCACATCTATCGAATATTTATTTTGTAAAGAATCATCGGCTAGGAAATTATTTCGTCTCTATCTTGAGCTTTGGAAATCAATACTTCTCCATTCCTCATCTTCTATTTCACGATTCATGGTCCTTAGCCATGTAGGCCTGGGTCTTTCAACTCTTCTATTGCCTTGTGAACCCCAGTTGAAAGTTTGGTGAACTAATCTCTCTTGGGGAGTGCGAAGAGCATGTCCAAACCATCTCCATCTAGTTTCACCATGATCTCATCCACATATGGCACTTGAGTAACCTCTCTTATAGTTTCAACTTTCACATGCATCAAAGAAAAAAAAAACTATCATATCAATCGAATATTTATTTTGTAGAGAATCATCGGCTAGGAAATTATTTCGTCTCTATCTTGAGCTTTTGAATTAATACGTCTCCATTTATCAACTCCTACTTCACGCTTCATAGTCCTTAGCCATGTAGGCCTGGGTCCTCCAACTTTTCTATTGCCTCGTGGAGACCAGTTGAAAGTTTGGTGAACTAATATCTCTTGGGAAGTGCGAAGAGCATGTCCAAACCATCTCCATCTAGTTTCACCAGGATTCCATCCACATATGGCACTTGAGTAATCTCTCTTATAGTTTCAACTTCTAAATGCATCAAAGTAAAAACTATCACATCAATCGAATATTTATTTTGTAGAGAATCATCGGCTAGGAAATCAACTCGTCTCTATCTTGAGCTTTTGAATCAATACGTTTCATAGTCCTTAGCGATGTAGGCCTGGGTCTTCCAACTCTTCTAGTGCCTTGTGAACCCTAGTTGAAAGTTTGGTGAACTAATCTCTCTTGGGGAGTGCAAAGAGCATGTCGAAACCATCTCCATCTAGTTTCACCATGATCTCATCCACATATGGCACTCGAGTAATCTTCCACATGCATGAAAGACAGAAAATATCATATCAATCGAATATTTATTTTGTAGACAATCATCGGCTAGGAAATGATTTCCTCAGTGGAAGAACAATGATAACAGCGGCCAAGGTGGTCACTTGTGACGGCAGGATTTCTGGCGACTCTCCTTCCTCCATTTCTTTTCTTATTTTCCCCCCTTTTTGGAGCGTCTTGTGGTTTGGCCCAAGGACTTGGGGGAGGAAATTGGACGGATATGAGAGGCCGTTCTTCAAGACATGCTATACTCTAGCGGGGAGCCTCTAGAAAGGTCTGTTTTAATGCAGTTTGGGAAAGTTTTGGCAGGATCGAGGGTTCCCTGGGTCGTGTGCCGGACAAGTAAGGATAGAGAAGATCTTGGGGGATAACTTTTATGTTCCTTAAAGAGAGATTTATTATTATTATCATTATTATTATTATTATTATTATTATTATTATTATTATTATTATTATTATTATTATTATTATTATTATTATTATTACTGGCTAAGCTACAAACCTAGTTGGAAAAGCAGGATGCTTTAAACCCAAGGTTTCCAACAGAACAAACACGATCCTAGCGGATAATTTATTATTATTATTATTATTATTATTATTATTATTATTATTATTATTATTATTATTATTATTATTATTATTACTTGCTAAGCTACATCACTTCTTGGAAAAGCAGGATGCTATAAGCCCAAGGGCCCCAACAGGGAAAATAGCTCAGCGAGGAAAGGAAACAAGAAAAAATAAAATACTTTAAGAACAGTAACAACATTAAAATAAATACTTCCTATGTAAACAATAAAAACTCAACAAAACAAGAGGAAGAGAAATAAAATGAAATAGTGTGCCCGAGTGTACCTTTAAGGAAGAGAACTCTAAACCAAGAGAGTGGGAGACCAAGGTACAGAGGCTATGGCACTACCCAAGAATAGAGAACCATGGTTTGATTTTGGAGTGTCCTTCTCCTAGAAGAGCTGCTGCCCATGACCATAGATGAACGTAAATAGAAACGCTTTTCAGTGGTGCCATTGATATGTAGTTTATTCCAGCTGTGACCATGTTGTGGAATGATCTTCCTAATCGGGTAGTTGAATCAGTAGAACTTCAAAAGTTCATAGTTGCAGCAAATGTTTTTATGTTGACCAGGCTGACATGAGTCTTTTTTTAGTTTATATATCAAATATCTGTTTTGACGTTGTTACTGTTTTTAGAATGATTTATTGTTAACTTGTTCTCATCATTTATTTTATTTATTTCCTTTCCTCACTAGGCTATTTTTCCCTATTGGAGCACTTGGGCTTATAGCATCTTGCTTTTCCAACTAGGGTTGTAGCTTGGCTAGTAATAATAATACATTAATGATAAAAACTAAAAAAGAATTCTGAGAACGCAACTTCCGATACGGCAGCTTATTTCTCGAAACCAGCCTGCCTTTCCTAGAATCGATTTAGACTGCAGGCGTATTTATAGCATGTGTGACAACCGCACTCTGAGAGTGCAGGCCTTCGCCGCCACGGTAGCTTATTTCTCGAAACCAGCCTGCCTTTCCCAGAATCGATTTAGACTGCAGGCTTATTTAAAACCTGTGTGACAACCGCACTCTGAGAGTGCAGGCCTTCGCCGCCACGGTAGCTTATTTCTCGAAACCAGCCTGCCTTTCCCAGAATCGATTTAGACTGCAGGCGTATTGAAAGCCTGTGTGACAACCGCACTCTGAGAGTGCAGGCCTCCGCCGCCACGGTAGCTTATTTCTCGAAACCAGCTTGCCTTTCCCAAAATCGATTTAGACTGCAGGCGTATTTAAAGCCTGTGTGACAACCGCACTCTGAGAGTGCAGGCCTCTGCCGCCACGGTAGCTTATTTCTCGAAACCAGCTTGCCTTTCCCAGAATCGATTTAGACTGCAGGCGTATTTAAAGCCTGTGTGACAACCGCACTCTGAGAGTGCAGGCCTCCGCCGCCACGGTAGCTTATTTCTCGAAACCAGCCTGCCTTTCCCAGAATCGATTTAGACTGCAGGCGTATTGAAAGCCTGTGTGACAACCGCACTCTGAGAGTGCAGGCCTCCGCCGCCACGGTAGCTTATTTCTCGAAACCAGCCTGCCTTTCCCAGAATCGATTTAGACTGCAGGCGTATTGAAAGCCTGTGTGACAACCGCACTCTGAGAGTGCAGGCCTTCGCCGCCACGGTAGCTTATTTCTCGAAACCAGCCTGCCTTTCCCAGAATCGATTTAGACTGCAGGTGTATTTAAAGCCTGTGTGACAACCGCACTCTGAGAGTGCAGGCCTCCGCCGCCACGGTAGCTTATTTCTCGAAACCAGCCTGCCTTTCCCAGAAAGGATTTAGACTGCAGGCGTATTTAAAGCCTGTGTGACAACCGCACTCTGAGAGTGCAGGCCTCCGCCGCCACGGTAGCTTATTTCTCGAAACCAGCCTGCCTTTCCCAGAATCGATTTAGACTGCAGGCTTATTTAAAGCCTGTGTGACAACCGCACTCTGAGAGTGCAGGCCTCCGCCGCCACGGTAGCTTATTTCTCGAAACCAACCTGCCTTTCCCAGAATCGATTTAGACTGCAGGCTTATTTAAAGCCTGTGTGACAACCGCACTCTGAGAGTGCAGGCCTCCGCCGCCACGGTAGCTTATTTCTCGAAACCAGCCTGCCTTTCCCAGAATCGATTTAGACTGCAGGTGTATTTAAAGCCTGTGTGACAACCGCACTCTGAGAGTGCAGGCCTCCGCCGCCACGGTAGCTTATTTCTCGAAACCAGCTTCCTTTCTCAGAATCGATTTAGACTGTAGGCGTATTTAAAGCCTGTGTGACAACCGCACTCTGAGAGTACAGGCCTCCGCCACGGTAGCTTATTTCTCGAAACCAGCTTGCCTTTCCCAGAATCAATTTGGACCGTAAGCGTATTTGAAGTCTGTGTGACAACCGTGTGCGAACTTAAGGTTAAGGTTAGGATTAATTCGGTCAACCTTTTGCTTAACCTTGACCTTTGACCTATGACTTTCAAAATTGAACCACTTCCACGTCTCAACATAAAAATTAATCCCTGAAAGTTTCACGTCTCTATGAGTGAAATTGTGGCCAGGAAGTAGTTCACAAACAAAAAAACAGACAAACGGACAAACAGGGGTGAAAACATAACCTCCTCCCAACTTCACCGACAACAACGATAAGGCTGTCATTAGTGGAAGATCATACACGAAATTCCACATTTAGCGGAGATAATGGAAAAATAAATAATCTGGTATAAATTGCCTATTCATAGGCATTTCATTTATTCATTCCTGGGACGGAAAAAGAAAGATCATCTCAATCATGCAGAAGTTTAATGTAAAACACCTCTCTTAAGATCATATGAAAAGTTAAAAATTACATGTTACATTACGACACCAAATCTTACTTATAAAAACAGGACCTAATAAGCTCTGTGAGGGCAGGAAATCATTACATATGACTAAAAACATGTAGTGTTTTGACAAAACACAGAATAATAAAAAATAAATTCCTATTCAATATAAGAAAAAATGTTAAACTTAAGTTTTTAAAGCAGCCTCCAAGAGGATTGTCTGGGTCGAATACATACATACATACATGCATGTATACATACATACATACATACATACATACATGAATATATATCATTAACACTCGTTACTTTAATCAATGTAAATATCAACCACAATGGCATTTAACATCGAATTCTACCTTTGGGAATGTATATTCATTTGACATTCATTTCTGATAACAGCTTCTGGCTAGGCAGAGATTGGAACCTATGCCTATTAGCCGAAACCATGCCTGCGAGGACTCTACCAAGGACTCTACTAATTGGTAAAGTCCTCACAGGATTGGTTTCGGCTAAGAGGAATAGGTTCGAATCTCTGGTCAGCCAGAAGCTGTTATCATAAATGAATTCCATTGGATATACATTCCCAAAGGTAGAATTCGATATTGAATGCCATTGTGCTTGATATTTACATACATACACACACACACACACACATATATATATATATATATATATTTGCATATTTACATATTTCTATATAAATAGGCACATTCTCTTTACTGTATAGGGGAGATGTATATAAAATTGTCAGGGTCTTCTACATAAAATCCTAATTTTATACCTTTCCTTCCATTCACGGCAATTTATTGTCCTTTCATCCACATATACATTGCAGAAGCTAGAACACAGAAGTAGCACAGTATATGATTCTCCCTTGGAACACCTAACGAACTCTATCAGCGCAAACTGCCTTTAAGCCAACCATAAAATTGGAGGAGCAACACTCAATACGCAAATTTAACGCGAGAGAGAGAGAGAGAGAGAAGAGAGAGGAGAGAGAGAGAGAGAGAGAGGGGGGGGGGACTCGATTCCTTGAGGGAAGGGGGTGGGGGGCGAATAGGATGGTGGGGGACCAGGTATAATTCCCCGAAGAGTCTAGCATCTAGCTAGGTCGGGTATTTTTACAATTCGTTCGTTAAGGTCTGGTTTTTCGGCTTTCTGGTGGTGTCAAGATTCGACAATTGTTGGTGGAATTCTCTCTCTCTCTCTCTCTCTCTCTCTCTCTCTCTCTCTGTTGTAAGAAACAGCAGAAAGCTCACTTGATATTCCTACAGCAGAGAGTCTGATTTTGAGAAATGTGGGACCGAGCAATTCTTGTAACCTAATAATGCTTCTTTTGTTTTTACATTGCCTGGCCCTATCAAGGGTTATGGTGGCCGATGTGGTAACGTCCCTGACTGATGAACGCTAGACTGGGGTTCGGGTACCGCTCAAACTCGTTAGTTCCTTCGGTCGCTGCAACCTCACATACACTCAAATTTGAACGAAGTTTGAAGTCACTGTGAGAAGGATGTTCAAACCTATGGCTGATTACGTGAATTGGATATTTTTCTTGATCATGACCTTGACCTTTAACCTTGATCTTCCAAAATTTAACAATTTTCAGTGTTTTACATAACAGTTAATCCCTGCAAGTTTCATTACTAAATGATTAAAATTGTGGCCAGGAAGCTGTTCCCAAATAAACACACAAAGAGGGGCTAAAACATAACCTCCTTCCAATTTCGTTGCCGGAGGTAATAACTAAACAAAAAATACTGGAAACAAAGTGGAGCAAACAAACAAACACACACATATACAAACAAACACACAACCAGGGGATAAAATATAACCTCCTAACTTCGTTGGCGGAGGTACTAAGCAAACAATACTATAAAAAATTGTTATAAACAAACAAACACACAAACACACACGTATACAAACACACAAACAAACACACAAACAGGGGGTAAAACATAACCTCCTTCCAACTTCGTTGGCGGAGGTAAGAAAAGAATGAAAATAACCATTATTGTTAGCTGCCGTCTCCTTTCTTTTGGCCTTCTGTATGCTCTCTAAACAACTCTAATTCTTCAAAAGATTCATCAAAGTCTATCATTCTCGGTTAGCCGAGTCTGGTGTTGAATCACTAGCGCAGTTTAGAAGCCTTTCTCTTTTTATTTCTCTTAAGTTTTCTAAATTTCTTTTATCCACAATTCTAACAGGTTGAGGTGGCCGATGTAGTAACGTCTTTGACTGTTGATCGCCAGACTGGGGTTCGAGTCCCGCTCAAACTTGTTAGTTCCTTCGGTCGCTACAATCTTACCATCCTTGTGAGCTAAGGATAGGGGGTTTGGGGGAGCCTATAGGCCTATCTGATGAGTCTCTTTGAAGAGAGAGAGAGAGAGGAGAGAGAGAGAGAGAGAAGATACGATTTTAGATTAAAAATATTGCCACGTTGATAACCATTTTCTTTAAGAGAGAGAGAGAGAGAGAGAGAGAGAGAGAGAGAGAGAGAGAGAGTTAAAAAAGTCTTTTTTTGTCATTACACGATAATTATGAGAGAGAAGGACACACACTATTTACCTAACGTATTAACACCGTTTGAGAGAGAGAGAGAGAGAGAGAGAGAGAGAGAGAGAGAGAGAGAGTCGGCTGTTGTTGAGGAAAAGTAATGGAATCCTGGCCAAAGCTTCCCCAGATAAAACATTGACCCTTAAAGAATTTTTTTCCCTTTTTCCCTTACCTCTTTTTTCCCCTATATGGGCAACGATAGGGAAAAAGGTTGGATAGGGTCAAAGGGGTGTGGGGGGTCAGTCACCCCCGAGGGTAAGTTACCTCCCCACTCCCTTCTTATTTGTCAGATGGTCCAATAGAGGGATCTTCTGCTACGGTTTTACTCAACCATCTTCTCTGGTTGACCTCTGTTTCTATCTCAATCCATATTTGTTTTTTTGAAAAAGGATTTTTTTTTTTTTGCAAAGATTTTTGAAGGAGGTGTTTTTGTAAAGTTTTTTGGAAAGGGGAACTTTGCATTTTTTTTTGAAAGGGGCACTTTGCAAAGTTTTTTGGAAAGGAATCTTTTTTTCATTTTTTTTTTTGGAAAGAGGCATTTTAGTAAATTGTTTTCTGAAAGAGAAATTTTAGTAATTATTTTTTAAAAGTTTTTTTTTTTTTTTTTTTTTTTTTTTGCGAAGTTTATTTTCGAAAGGCATTTTTGTAATATTTTTGTAAAGTTGTTTTGAAAGAGGCATTTTGGTTCTTTTTTTTTTTTTTGAAAGAGTAATTTTTGCAAAGTTTTTCTGAAACAGCCATTTTTGTAATTTTTTTGAAAGAGACAGTTTTGCAACGTTTTTTGAAAGGCATTTGTTCAGTTTTTTTTTTTTTTTGTTTAAAGAGGCATTTTGGTAATTTATTTATTTTTTTTTGGGAAGAGGAATTTTGGCAAAGTATTTTTGAAAGGGGCATATTTTCGCAAAGTCTTTTTCGAAAGAGGCATTTTTGCAAAATTTTCTTGATATAGGAATTTTTGAAGTTTTCGAGAGACAATTTTGCACAATTTTTTTTGAAAGAGGCATTTTTACAAAGTTGTTTTTGAACGAAGACTTTTTTTTGAAAAATGAATTTCTGGATTTTTTTTTCTAGAGATGAATTTCTAGAAAGTGTTTTTTGAAAGATTTTTGCAAAGTTTTTTTTTTTTGTTTGAAAGGAATATATTTCAAGTTATTTGAGAGGAGTTTTTTCAAAGTTTTTAGAAACCCCTTTTTGCAAAGCCAGTTTTAAAACAGCGAGAATTTCCTCGGTAGAGTAGTTCTTAAACTTAGAAAGTGAGGAGACAGTTCGTTATCGGGTTTGCAATAAGTTAAGAATTCCTTTTAAGTCAATCTATTAGCCTTGGGAATAAGACCCGACTATTGTTGCACTGAAATAGGTGCAACATTATGCAATGAATGCAAACAGATATTATGAATAGATACTATAAATGAATAAATATGTGGATATATTCAAATATATTAATATATTTATATATACATATATATATATATATATATATTTATTCATATATATATACATACATACATATATATATATATATATATATATATTATATATATATATATATATATATCTATATACACATATATATATATATATATATATTGAGGCCCTTTGCGTCAACAGGCGTAGGAAGAGATGATGATGATGATGATGATGATATAAATATATATATATATATATATATATATCCATATATACATATATATGAATATATATTTGCATACTGCAAGCTATTCAATACTGGCTACAAATCCCTCACATACTCTTTCTATATAAAACATTTGCAATTCTTGTAAACGACCTCAAAAATGCATTCAGGAGAGGCAACAAGAGAATTCATTATTATTCATTTTTCAACGTTTGAAAATATGAATATAAACTTTGACATCAAAATTTTACAAACATTTTGAAACGTCTTTAAAAGATCATTGGTAAACAAGTACATTTTACTGGTTAAAGAGCATATACAGTATATTCATGGACATATCTAAATGCACACGTGTATACATACATGCATATATCAAAGCTATATATATATATATATATATATACAAAAACACAAAAACACACACACACACACACACACACATATATATATATATATATATACATTTCGTCAGTCATATATATGTATAAACACAAATATATACATACAAACACATACTGTACATATACACCTTTATTTATATAAACATATTTATAAATAAATACACACACACACACACACACATATATATATATATATATATATATACAATTACAACCGGCTACGCATAGAACCTAGAATATATATAGCAAGCATACGCACTTCCCAGTTTCCCTAGCCCCTAAATAAACCGACACTCATAAGTACGCCCTCAGCCAAGCCTTCAAACCACTCTCTTAGCTCCCCCCCCCCCCCGCCCCAAAAAAATGAATATAAAAAAAAATTGACAGTAACCTTTCTCCGAGATCTCTAGCAGATGCTCCAAGACCCACGTGTTCCATAAAGCTGAGGCAAACGAATAGCCTTGTTTTATAGATCAACGTTCCAGCATCTCTGTGGGATATCGCCTTTAAAACTTTCCTAACTCCATAGCACACGGCGATGCTGGAACGCTCTGTGTGTGTGTGCGTGTGTGCGTATGCTGTTAGAAGCTCTACGTCTAATTTTTCTATTTGATGTTTTGCAGAAAGGATGTCACCTTTAGCTGACCTTAAAATGAGGAAGGCGTTGTTCTTAAATTTGGGATAAATGTTTGGGAGGTTGGTTCATGGCTGGATGATTTTTTTTTTTTTCATACTTTATTTTCTAGAGTCGCAAGATTATCCAGTGGAAAGTTAACTCTGTTGGCGGATTTGGAATGAATATTTAGGTAAGGGAAAATCTCAAGTAGAAATTATTCCAGTTTTTAGAATCTCCAAGATTACCCAGTAGAAAGTTAGTTAACTGTTGGCGGATATGAAATGAATATCTAAGCAAGAGAAATTTTAAAATGGAAATTATTCCAGTTTCTAGAGTCTCCAAGATTACCCAGTAGAAAGTTAGTTAACTGTTGGCGGATATGAAATGAATATTTAAGCAAGGGAAATTTTAAAATATAAATTATTCCAGTTTTTAGAGTCCAAATTTTATCCGGCGGAAAGTTACTCTGTTGGCGGATATGAAATGAATATTTAGGCAAGGGAAAATTTGAAATAGAAATTATTCCAGTTTTTAGATTCCAAATTTTAACCAGTGGAAAGTTACTCTATTCGCGGATATGAAATGAATATCTAAGCAAGAGAAATTTTGAAATAGAAATTATTCCAGTTTTTAGAGTCCAAAGATTATCCAGTGGAAAGTTAACTTTGTTGGCGGATATGAAATGAATATTTAAGCAAGGGAAAATTTAAGGTAGAAATAATGCCAGTTTTTATTACCACGTTTACATTTACAACTTATTCCATTTAATCCCCAAGAGCGGTAAAAAATCCTTTTATTTACGACTTTAATTAATTTTTAATTAAAAAAAGCCAGAGTTGAACTCAACTAGGGAAATAATAGTTTTGAAAGACCTCCCCAAAAAATAACATTCGTAAAGGTAATTTGCATACATAAATGACACATCTGAATGGAATTGATGTAATTAAGCAATAAACAATACGGTAACTGGAGCTCAAAACCCCTAATCAATAAAGGACCCTTATGTGAAAAAAAAACTAAATTACTGAAGCTAAATAATATTGGCGACTGGAAACTTCATTTGCAATGGTAATGAAATCGACTGCGAGTGGAAGAACAAAAAGGAAATTGGAAAAGTATCTTATCATGCTTGGGAACTGTATAAAATTTCATTGGTAAAAGTCAACTGAGAGGAGAGAGAGAGAGAGAGAGAGAGAGAGAGAGATTTAAGAGTATAAAAAGCATTATCAGGTTGGTAACCCCTCTCTTTGAGAGAGAGAGAGAGAGAGAGAGAGAGAGAGAGAGAGATTTAAGAATATAAAAAGCATTATCAGGTTGGTAACCCTTCTCTTTGAGAGAGAGAGAGAGAGAGAGAGAGAGAGAGAGAGATTTAAGAATATAAAAAGCATTATCAGGTTGGTAACCCCTCTCTTTGAGAGAGAGAGAGAGAGAGAGGAGAGAGAGAGAGAGAGAGATTTAAGAATATAAAAAGCACTGTCAGGTTGGTAACCCTTCTCTTTGAGAGAGAGAGAGAGAGAGAGAGAGAGAGAGAGAGATAGAGAGAGAGAGAGAGAGAGAGATTACAAAAACATTGCCAGGGTGGTAACCCTTCTCTATGAGAGAGAGAGAGAGAGAGAGAGAGAGAGAGAGAGAGAAAGAGAAATTATAAAAAGCATTGCCAGGTTGGTAACCCTTCTCTTTGAGAGAGAGAGAGAGAGAGAGGAGAGAGAGAGAGAGAGAGAAAGAGAAATTATAAAAAGCATTGCCAGGTTGGTAACCCTTCTCTTTGAGAGAGAGAGAGAGAGAGAGAGAGAGAGAGAGAGAGA
This sequence comes from Palaemon carinicauda, assembly GCF_036898095.1. Classification (NCBI taxonomy): domain Eukaryota; kingdom Metazoa; phylum Arthropoda; class Malacostraca; order Decapoda; family Palaemonidae; genus Palaemon; species Palaemon carinicauda. The sequence continues at coordinate 2,525,868 of NC_090732.1, read as the reverse complement.
GAGATTGGATTGGGGAACAGGACCTATCTGTGATAGCAGAAAAGTCACCGGCCGAAAAAAGAAGACTAAGAAAAAGATTTCTGGAATTGAAAATATTTAAGGGTGCAAGAGAAAATCAATTGTTGAAGGGGAAAAGAAAGAAAGAAAACGAACTGTACTTACTGGGGAAAAAGCCAATAGGAAAAAGGATACAATTTGAATAAAAATATAGAAGTTTTCAATAGGAAATAGAGACAACGAGCCTGAAAATTTCAAGAGATTCTGAATGGTAATGAATTCATTGGTGGATGATATAGACAGGAATGAGTACTGAAATATCTTAGAAAAGTTTAACATTTTAGAAGAACGTTTGTTTTAGAATACAGTTCCATCCTGTTCGTAATACTAGGCATGCAGATAATTCTAATAGTCAGGCCTTCTCCACCATGAGGCTCAATACCACACAGTATTCCAGAGGTTTTATTCCAGCTGTTACCAAATCGCGGAATACCAGGAATGAGTACTGACATGGCAGAACATTTTAGAAGAAAACTTTGTTTTAGAATACAGTTCCATCCTGTTCGTAATACTAGGCATGCAGTTAATTTTAATAGTCAGGCCTTCTCCACCAAGAGGCTCAATACCACACGGTATTCTGGAGGTTTTATTCCACCTGTGACCATGTTGTGGAATGCCAAGAATAAGTACTGAAATATCTTAGAATATTTGAGATTTTTAGAAGGAAATTTGTTTTAGAATACAGTTCCATCGTAATACTAGGCATGCAGTTAATTCTAATGGTCAGGTCTTCTCCACCATGAGGCTTAATACTACATAGTACTCTAGAGGTTTTATTCCAGCTGTGACTAAGTTGTGGAATGATCTTCCTATTCGGGCAGTTGAATCGGTAGAACTTCAAAAGTTCAAACTTGAAGCAAATGTTTGCATATTCAACAGGCTGACATAAATCATTATATAGTTTATATATGAAATAGCTGATTTGTTGTTGTTGCTTTTTTAAAATATACTTTAATTGTTCATTATTTCTCATATCGTTTATTTATTTCCTTTTCTCAATTGGCTATTTATCCCTGTAGGAGCCCTTGGGCTTAAAGCATCTTTTTCAAACTAGAGTTGTAGTTTAGCTAGTAATAATAACATTAGGTTAAGAATACTCTAAAATGATAATAATATCGATTGCTAGGAGTGCATTACTTATTCATTATGGACTCATATCATTCTATGCTCCATTTTGAATGTGGGCCTATTCATATTGCAAGAAAGGAAATTGTGTTATCTAGTTTTATAACAATTCGCGATCTTTATTATAACAATATGAGCATATCTTATATCAGAGGTGAATATATTATTTACAATCTAAAGATAATGTATGGATCAATCCTACACTAATTTATTTACACAGGATACCTATCCAAGTAAGAATTTATTTCAAAATATGTACAATAACCGATCAAGTTATCAGAACCGGACGTCCTAAATATCTAAGAGAATTGCTACATATTGTGCAGCCAACAAATCGTGCTGACACGAGAATAGTTACAGATGGTTTCAAATTATTCGAACCTAGATATATGTATACAGTAGGCTCCATAGACTTTAAATATGCAGCCCCGAGACTATACAATAAGCTCCTACAAGACATCAGAAAGACTGAAGATATTATTGCTTTCAAAAGAAAACTGAACACTTTCTTGTTCTCTAAGTGCTTCGATAATGTGGACTTGACAGTAAACGAGCAATATGTGATGTGAAATGCTGAACGCCACTGAATGTACACGATAAAATGAATGTGAAGGTCATGCAGAGAGTAGGGTTACCCTGCTGTATAGGACCAGAAAACAGCCCTTAATGTAAAGTTAAGTAAAGTAAGTATTATCATGATCATGTTCTCATCATTTATTTATTTCCTTATTTCCTTTCCTCACTGGGCTATTTTTTCCCTATTGGAGCCCTTGGGCTTATAGCTTCTTGCTTTTCTAACTAGGGTTGTAGCTTGACTAGTAATAACAACAACAACAACAACAACAATAATAATAATAATAATAATAATAATAATAATAATAATAATAATAATAATAATGATAATAATAATGATAATAATAATCATGAATAGAACGATTTTCAACAGACGAAGTTAATTCAGCAAAGGTTAATCTTGTGGAGAACATTAAGGCTATGCGTTCAACATTCTCATTGATGTCAAATTCCGAATTATGTAATCAATATGTCGAATTTCACAAAACACAAATTGCCCTAAAACAGAACTATTTCAACATCAAAGACATTTTTTATGTATAAAACTCTTCATTGGAAAATTATCAATGGTAGAGTTCGTTTATATTTGACCTTTACGCAATAAATTTACGAACGGATGAAAGAGAGAGAGAGAGAGAGAGAGAGAGAGAGAGAGAGAGAGAGAGCGAGAGAGAGAGTGAAAATGCGCCGTGGTTAGAAAAACCGAGTCTATAGTTACTGTTATAACTGACATTTTTACACTCTCTACCTCAGTCATTGAGATCTGTCCACAGAGAGAGAGAGAGAGAGAGAGAGAGAGAGAGAGAGAGAGAGAGAAAATGGATTAAGTAATATCTGTGGTTATCATATGCATAGTTGACATTCTTGTAGGCTTAAAATGGAAATGAAAATTCTTCCGGAGAATACAAAGAAGACTAAAAATTTTTTTCGAGATTTCGTTTTCAATTCAAGATTTTCCGAATACTTTGGCTTCTATTATTTCGACATAAATTTGCTATATATTTTATAAACTCAAATAATTGATAAGGATACACAATACAATTTAGATAATTAAATATAAAGGAAACCAGCAGGCTGAGTCTTGGATCAGCTAATGAATGTAACTTTGGTAAATGACACTGGAATTTTGTGGTAATAATTCTAGATATAGATATTCAATATATATAGATATCTATATACCTCTCTCTCTCTCTCTCTCTCTCTCTCTCTCTCTCTATATATATATATATATATATATATATATACATCTTCTTTGTCTGCATCTTTTCCCACTTTTATGTGGGGTCGATGTTTCTGACCAGCTTTCTCCATCTACCTCAGTCCCATACTTCATCACCGATTAATCCTTTTGTCTCTCTCTCTCTCTCTCTCTCTCTCTCTCTCTCTCTCTCTCTATATATATATATAATATATACATATATATATACATATATATATATATATATATATACAAACACGGATGTATACAAACATATAAACAGTATACACCATATATATACACATCCACAAGAAAACATATATACATATATACAATTGCACACATTCGTATGAATTCTCAAGTTTATTACTAATAAAATAGTAACAGAAACACGACTGATTAAAAGAAATTCAAAGCTCTGCAAAAAAAATGTTCCTTATCTAATATCTTAAATCAAAACTTCTCTATTTGCAATAATGCCGAAAGTTTAATCAAACTTTACGATTCCAAGTTTTAATAAATTCAATAATGATTATTACTGTTCTCAATTGAAATCGTAGTCATTATAAATAATAATTGAAAATATTTGCCTCATTATGGTTGAGCTTTAAAAAAATCTACTTTATCATTTCAATGGGTTTTTCCTCAGATATGGTAAGCAGCTCTTCTAGGAGGACACTCAAAAATCAAAACAATTGTTCGCCAGTCTTGGGTAGTGCCATAACCTCTGTACCATGGCCTTCCACTGTCTTGGGTTAGAGTTCTCTTGCTTGAGGGTACACTCGGGGACAATATTCTATCTTATTTCTCTTTCTCTAGTTTTTTAAAGTTTTTATAGTTTATATATGAAATATCTATTTTAATGTTGTTACTGTTCTTAAAGTATTTTATTTTTCCTTGTTTTCTTTCCTCACTGGACTATTTTCCTAGTTGGGGCCCTTGGGGTTATAGCATCCTACTTTTCCAACTAGGGTTGCAGCTTTAAACAATCATCAGTTTCTATAACTAGCGATATGCGAATAATGTTAATTTCCTATAACTAACATTTCATGGACAATAATCGCAGTTTATATAAATTGCGATTTTTCCATTTCCTTATTGGTCTTCTCTTATCTCGAGGCGAAACTATTAACTCTCTAACTACAGTTTAAGCTGTTTCGTTCTTTCATCAGCGCCTTCCAGTGGTTTTTGTTTCGACTCTAAAAAAACATATCTCCATTCTAACTTCCTTCTCTCCGATCTCTTCAAAATTAAAGGTCGAATACTACAACTTCTTTTTTATGCCTTGATTTTAAGCTTTAAAATACGTAGTTCCCAGTCAGGCATTGCAACTTCAGTAAAAGCGAAGTAAGTGAAATCCGGCGGTACTTTCCCCTAGAGTATTTTATTTTTATTTTACTACTTTTTTTCCCATTTCCTTTCCGATTATCTCCTACTCAGTCCAGAACTTGCTACTTTCTATATTATTATTATTATTATTATTATTATTATTATTATTATTATTATTATTATTATTATCATTATTATTATTATTATTATTATTATTTGCTAAGCTATAACCCTAGTTGAATATGTACAAAATATACCGACAAGTATAAAACAAATGGAGGTTATAAGAGTGTTGTTGTATTTTAGGTTACATAAACACCCTTTTCAAAACAGTATGATTTTGGTGGATAGCAAGGAAGAGGACTAACTTGAAATACCAGGAGTTTCCAATGACAGGCAATTAAGGAACGTAAAATTCATTAGTTTTCTTCTGAGATTATTTTTCTCTTGGATAGGATAGAAAAATGTAGGGTCTATCCCATCTAGTTTCCCTGAATAGTGGCACATTCATGCCTGGGTTCTTGTTATTATAACATTTGAAACTATAATCAATTCTTTTTAGTGAGGCAGATTTGCACCGACTCGCAGGGGTGCCCTTTTAGCTCTGATAAGTTTGCTGCTCATTGATTGGTTGGACAAGATAATCCTAACCAATCAGATAGCAGGACATTTTTTCAGAGCTAAAAGGGCACCGCTGCGAGTCGGTGCAAATGCACGCCATTAAAAAAAAAATGAGTATAGATGGGCACTCAGTAGAGCACGGACCTCCGCCAGGGCAGCTTATTTCTCGACCTTTTGGACTGATTTGGACGTTTTATTTGCCCGTGACCTTGACCTTTGACCTTCCAAATTTAATCATTTCCAGCTCTTTACCTAACAGTTTAAAAAACCCGGGAAGTTTCATTACTTACGATTAAAATTGTGGCCGTATGGTTGGTGACCGGAATTTGACCTTTTGCTTGACCTTAACCTTGGACTTGACCTTGACCTTCAACCTTAACATGTATTATTTAGCATGGGCTTTCCTACACTCAAATATGAACCAAGATAGAAGTCTTTGAGACAACGATGTCCAAACTTACGGCTCATTACGTGAATTGGACATTTTGCTTGACCGTAACCTTGACCTTTGACGTCGACCTTCCAAAATGTAATCATTTGTGCTTTTTACATAAAGGTTAATCCCTACAAGTTTCATTACTCTGCGATTAAAACTGTGGCCAGGAAGCTGTTCACAAACAAACACACACACAAACAGGGGCGAAAGCATAACCCTCCTTTCCACCTCAT